>NC_091755.1:46909169-46931669 GCF_043380555.1 Nothobranchius furzeri | reverse complement strand
GGTCAGAGCCGGGATCGAACCTGCAAACTTCTGATTACTGGACAACCCGCTCTACCGTCTGAGCTACTGTTGTCCCTAAAGTTGCACACCTATAAATATATTGTAGAGATAATAAAAGAAGGAAAAATAAAAGTGGTTTTCTCGCATTTGTCTAAAAACCTCCACCAATAAGACGGCTTGGACTGAAAACAACTGTTGGACCATTCGGTTGTGAGTCTCGCAGAGGTACCACACGTCCCTGGGACCAGCCGGCTGCTACCACTTCATCTTTTGGACAAACTACCAGAGTCCCAAAAAGAACAACACCACTTGAAGTCACGGACAACCAAAGATGGTTGCACCTAGGAAACAGCCACTGGTGTTTTGCACTCTCGCCTTTCCTCTCACACTGCGGGTTTCCAGTTGCGGTGGACGGAGAACCAGCGAAGATATCTGAGGGGAGGGGTGAGTGTTTGCATTCAAAACCTAGCTCGTTCTGTAGCTTAGCTATAGCAGCTTTATTCTGGTTCTAGCCAGATGGGGCTCATTGGGTTTAGCTGGTTGAATGTTGGTCTAGCTGTGGGAAGGAAGGATCTTCTGTGCTGCAGCAGAGTCCTGACTGAAGATAGTTTGTTGTTGATTGCAGAGTTGAGTCGGGCAATGCTCAGGGTAGGAGCAGGGTTGTCCATCGTCTTTTTTCATCTTCTGACGCCTCTTCTTTGGTCCAGTCAGCTGTAAGCTCCAGAGTTGTCCCTAGAACAGCTTCAACCACAGTTCAAACCTCATGACCGTTGGTGGGGGTGAGAATGTGAACAGACCAGTAAATTGAGAGCTTTGGTTAGCTCCTTCACCAGAACAGACCAGATCAACATCCTCATCCCTGCAGATGAAGCTCTGGTCTGTCGGTCCATCTCTCCTCCATCCCACCAACTCTCAGGAACAAGACTCCAGGATCTGTCGGCTGCTCTGCCTGAGGCGGACTCACTTCTGATTCAGAGAGAGCCTTCCACCTTTTCCAGATCAGAACCAACGCCTCACAGATGGAGAAACTCGTTTTCTGTTGACAGATTTATGCATTGAAGACAACCGAATCACCCGCAAACCTCAGCCTTTTGATTTCCTGTGTGACCTCAGCCTAGTTTGCAGACGTTTCTTCCCTCGAGCTCTCGGACTGGAGAAGGCAGGCGGATTGAAATGGAACCCCAAACACGACAAAAAGCTGATGGAAAATCTGAAGGTAATGTCCAACCATGATTGAACTGATGTTGTGTTTTTGCTCCTCAAAGGTGCCGCACAAGAAGTGGTGAAGCTGAAGCTGGTGAGAGACTCCTCTCTGAACCTGAGTCACCCCGCTGTGCTGGCAGACCTGCTGAGTCAGGTAAGTTCTAGTCAGTTATTTTTACGATTATCTCCGATTTTCAGGTTTGAGAACATCTACATGAGAACATCCCTCTCCTTCATTATTATTCTTTTAGTTATAAATGATAAACGACCTGCACTTGTACAGCGCCTTTCAGAGTCAGCGGACCCCAAAGCGCTTCACACTCATTCATCCATTCACACACTTGTGGAAAAACAAACCCAAACCTCCCCTCTGGGTCGGTGAAACGGCTCCTTGAACCCAGAGCCGCTCTCCGAGAGCCTCGGGGAGGTTTAAGCTCAGCAACTAATGTTTGTGTTTCAGCTGAAACTGAAGCTGAAGGATCAGGGCGTGAACATCCTGCTGAGGTGGCGGGAGCAGCCCAACGGACAAGTCTTCTACGAGGACGAGGATGAGGACGATGCTTCGGAGGAAGAAGATCCTTAAACATGATTATCCTGCTGTTTATGTGGAGGGTGGGATTATTTTAGTTTATCGTCTGTAATATTTATGACGTTAGTTTATAAATAAGCAGGATTATATCTAATAGAGTTTTTCAAGGATTTAACAAAGAGACTTGTTTGACCTCTGATCTGTAAGTTAGTCGTGGGGATCAAAAGGAGGGCGTGGATTGAAAAAGTTCAGGTCCACTGACCTTGAATCCCGTTCCAACGGGAACTTGACCAAGAGTTACCACAGCTTTCCACCGGATGTGTAAGCGTTGCGTTACGCCCGCAAAGCAGAATGAGCAGCTGATAGCCACCGGTGGTTTTGATGGGTGTGGCACATTTTGGACGCATCCCAAAATTGTTGTGCTGTGTAGCTTCGCTAACTTTAGGGCTTTTTTGAGTAGCTGTGCTTCCAGAACACAACAAGCTCAGCAGTTTCGATTGGGCCAGACAGGAAGTCAACGGCAGGAGCAACGATGAGCTCACAGGGAAGACGCGTCTATTTCGTTACGCAACACGTGCACATCCGGTGGAAGGCCCCGTTAGGTTCTCCTTCCTGTGAAACATTATTTTTATATAAATGCTTAATGAATTCATTCACATTGGACTGTTTGTGTTATTGTAGTTGTTCAAAACTGTATCTGGGAGAAAGTTTCGATTCAGAAAATCAGTTTACTGTTGAAAAGAACCACCTCTCTTTGATTGATTTGAACCTATCTGATGCCTTTGTTTGGATGTTTTCTAATTGATTTCATTAATATTTATACAAATTCATCAAAGTCAACACAAAACAACTTTGTTGGGTAAAAGTAAACGGCCTGTAATCATAAAGTGTCTTCTAGGGTTCTGAAAACCCCAAAGTGCTTTACAACACAAGTGGTCATTCACCCATTCACACACATTTACCTGCTGGTGGTGATGAGCTTCACTGGAGGACTTGAATGATCAATACAGACTTCAAGGCAGAGAGGAAAATTATATCTGCCTGACCATCTGACGCCAAGGCAGCCTTGAGCTGCCAACAACAACCCCCACGAAGGAAGGAATGCAGACAGATGCTGTGAAAACCCGACCCCCCCCCCACCACCCCCCGGCCTTCAGAGTGTGGTCTTCTGCCTAGCGAGGTCATCAACCTGCAGGAACTCAATGTTGCTCTGCGCTCCTCCCAAAATCTCCCACCCACCTGTGGATACAGTTGGCTGAGCGCCACACAGGGCTGCTCCCGCTGAGGAAACAGGATCCCAGACACCCACCCACCACCCCCGCCTCCCTATCGGAGTCTCATGTTGTGAACTGTGATGTTCGTGCTTATATGTTTGAGGCGTTTTTTGCATAGTAGAGCTATGCCCTGCCGCGGGTAACTCTGGTATGCCTTCTTTTTTCCCTCCCCCAACTTTCCTCATGTAATCCCCTTTTCATCTAATTGAAATGAGCGCCGTTATGGCTGCTCTCGTGGTCTGCCAAGATCTGTATCTGTTCTATCTACATGTGTGTGTAACCTTGGTCAGGCTGTTCTGCGAAGTCAAGTTCGTATGCTCTGGTTCACTGGAGCGCTGACAATAAAGCTTTCTCTGATTCTCTGATTCTGATTCTCTCTGATGTAAGAGATTTTCTAATCGCAAAGGCTGCAATTTGGCAGCGAGTGATTGGCGCAATGCTAATGTACATGGAAAAAACCATAGGAATGCTAATGCTAATATCACTGATTACATTCTTACAAGTTATGAATTAGAAACGTGCAAAATGATTAAATTTGGAGTCTAATAGAAAGTAAAACTACCATCAATCAAATAAGTACAGACAGGTATTTTAGTAAAGCCAGAAAACTTTTAACTCCAGAGTTTATGGCTAGCAGCTATGAGCGTAACTGAACTACGCATGGACAAGACGTCAAAAACTCTAAACACAAAATACTTCAATAAACGGGACACACTTCTTTCCTGCAAATACAATTTCACAGGTGTTGCTAATACCTATGATCCTTCAAGGGATGTGATCAAAGAGGAGTTCAACATTATGAATACAATATAGTGTTTTATTTTACAAATACCATTATAAACACAACCTAACGTCTTAAGAAACATTATTTTAATAACGAAACTGCTAAATTCTTTCCAACAGTATAGATGTGTAGTGTATTTTGTCCGAGTGGGTTTGACGTCATCGGCAGTCGAAGGACCCCGAGCCGATCTTGCACCCGAGCAGATCTTGTACTGACACCTGCTCCCCCATAATTCGATCCCTGCTCCTGGATGAAACGCCGGACATTTTCATCAATACAAGAACCCCCTCCCGGACACCCCGGACAGAGAGTGAAAAGTGGACATGTCCGGGGAAAACAGGACGTACGGTCACCTTAGTTTAATATAAAGCAGGAGATTACAGATACAGTATTTTGCTCGTGCCCTTGCTGCGCTGGGCCCTTTAGAGTTCGTGGGCCCTGGGCAATTGCCCAGTTGCCCATATGGTTAATCCGGCCTTGACCTGAGGGAAGACCCAGGACATGCTGGAGGGACTAAGTCTCTCAGTTGGCCAGGGAACGCTTTGGGATTCCTCTGGAGGAGCTGGTCCGAGTGGCTGGGGAAAGGGGAGTCTGTGCCTCTGTTCTTAGGCTGCGGCCCCCATGATATGACCCGGATAAGCGGACAAAAATAGATGGATGGATTTGCTAAATGTTTACAAAAATAATATTTCTGCTCATTCAAAAAAAATTGTGAGTAACTCTTGTTCAGATGTGGCAAATTACCGAGGACAAGAACAGTTGCTTCTCGATCCTATTTCTCCAGATTCCTTTCTCTTTGGAAAACATCTAGTGTGAAACTAAACACCATTTAAGGATTAAATTAGCCAAATAATAGAAGGTTGATTTTTTTATTTAGAGAAACATTTTTTATTCTGGATGAAATTATGTGTTTTACAGCTTATTTCATTTTAGTTTAACCACGATGCCTTGGCCAATATGGCGGCCATAATCACGTCCTGGAGCCACGTGGTGTCCAATGAAACATCACGTAAAATTAGACGTCTGCGCCCAAGACCACGCATGCGCCTTTGATCAACTTCCTGTTCACCAAGTTGTTGCTGCAGCCACTGAAAAGCTAGCAAGAAGCGTCTACTTCCGGTTTTCCGACTGCAGAATTGAGCTTCTGTCGTTTTCCTCTTTTTTCTCCTCTAAATTACTTTTATTCTGTGTCTCGTGTCCGTGCCCGTCTCCATGCGCGCTCCCGTCTGCGCGGCGCTGCTGCTGTGGTTGCTAAGCGATGCGGCGTCTCGTCAGTTCTCTGAGGAAGACATGGCAGCGGTCAGGTAAAACACCCAGGTGCTGCTCACCTGGTAGACCAGCTGTTTCCGCCCTGCTCTAGAAGCGGACCGGTTGCATTTACGTTCATGAATCTGGATCGGAACCGGTCTCGACCCAGGCTGGTCTGACCCGGTTTTCTCTGGTTGTAACTTGTTACCTATTAAATCAGGTTGGACTGATTTTAACTCCCGTCTTTTTTCAGGCAACGCATCAAATCCATGTTCTACCACGCCTACAACAGTTACCTGGACAACGCCTTCCCCTACGATGAGCTCCGCCCACTCACCTGTGACGGGCACGACACCTGGGGCAGGTGATGTCCAGTGGGGGTTAAACGGTGCAACAGTCTCCAGCTTTTACTGATTATTGACGTTTTGAAGCTAATTTGGGATTTATTCAGACTCTTGGTGTTTTTGC
Source organism: Nothobranchius furzeri (assembly GCF_043380555.1). Lineage (NCBI taxonomy): Eukaryota > Metazoa > Chordata > Actinopteri > Cyprinodontiformes > Nothobranchiidae > Nothobranchius > Nothobranchius furzeri. The sequence continues at coordinate 46,926,163 of NC_091755.1, read as the reverse complement.
TGAACAGATTAACAAAAATTTGTTTTATTTATTTATTTACTTATTTATTTACTCGGTTGTTTTGTTTTCTTCCGTAGTTTTTCTCTGACTTTGATCGACGCTCTGGACACTCTCCTGGTGAGAGAACATTTGTGGCATCTGTTCGTCCGGCAGCATTCGGATGGGATGAGAGTTACATGTTTGTGTCTCTGAAGGTTTTGGGAAACCGGACAGAGTTCCAACGCGTGGCGTCGCTCCTCCAGGACACGGTAGACTTTGACATCGATGTCAACGCGTCTGTGTTCGAGACCAACATCAGAGGTAAAACCTTTCCGGTTCTGGGAGGTGGATCAGAAGGAAAGCCGGTGGACGACATCTGTGTTTGTCTGTGCAGTCGTGGGCGGGCTGCTCTCGGCTCACCTGCTGTCGGGACGAGGAGGGATGGATCTGGAGCCGGGCTGGCCCTGTTCCGGACCGCTGCTGAGGATGGCTGAAGATGCTGCCAGGAAACTGCTCCCTGGTATGAAAATTAGGAATGCACCGATGAGGTTTTTTGCTGCTGATCACCGATACCGATCACGTGGATTGGCCAGAAATTTTCTACAACATTATAATGAGTGCTACAAACTACATAATCTGGGGATAAAGGAAATGTAACCTAATCTAAAATGGTCTGTATTAGGGTTGTCACGGTGTGAAAATGTAACCTCACAGTTATTGTGACCAAAATTACCACGGTTTTTGGTATTATCCCGGTATTTTTTTTTTACGTGTTACATTTTCAGACAATTAAATGAACCCTGTATATCAGGAAATATAGTCCTCAGTTTGTGTCTAACTTTAGCCTAAAATGTGTTATTTTGTAATTATGTTGTTTATTTGTTTACATTTTTCCCCTTTAGTCTTTAAAATACCAATATTTGCCCATAACTTCTTATTTTATGTCTGTTTGATGTCATCATTTTAAACATATTAGATCAGATGATACTCAGTACTCAAGTAGCCTTCTACTCAGATACTTTTTTACCCTTACTTGAGTAATAAACCCTATATCAGGAAAATATTGTCCTCGGTTTGTGTCCTTCCAGTGAGCTTTGCAGATGTGGGAAAATGTCATCAGGCAGTAATCGTTGTTAAATTCATAATTATTCTCGGAGAGAGACCAACTCTTATCTGCCCCTGGGAGCCCCGTAATGCATAGCGTCATTTCAACATGGCGGTGTCCGCGACACGGTTTATATGCAGGTAGCGGCGCTGCGGCTGCTTTATATAGCGACTCGTTGCGTTCTCCCTCAACCCAAATCCTCGGATCACGCATTTTAGCTAAAATGCTAACGTTAGCTTGCCTTGCGTTGACTGTAGAGTTGTGGGTGATGGTCAGGCAGATGTGTCGTGAGATTTGAAGCGTTGCTGCCTTTCACAGACACTTTTTCTGCACGTGCTGCAAACAGGATAGCCGTCTTCTATCAGCTGTCCCTCGACATTCTTCAGATATCCAAAACATGCCCGTACTTCCCACTTTGTCTTCTTTGAGGGATAATAAATGTCCTGCACGCTGCCGTCTCCTCCTCTGGCCATTATTTCAGCTTTAGCTTCAAGAAAGTCTTGGTTGTAAACAACAAAGTGCGCATGTGCCGCCGGCAACTTCAGCAGATGATACGGTGGCTGGTAAGGGTCACCGCGCCTACACCGCAGCCACGCTAATCCACCGAGATAATATATTTTAAAAAACAAGACGGTTATTATTATTGTCAACTTTTTTTTACCGGGGTTTACCGCTACATCGGTTACCGTGACAACCCTACCTGATCGGTCTGCTTTGATCTATTTTGAAAACTCCGATCAAAACCGATAGGGGCGCTATCGGCCGATTGGGATCAAATGCCGATCCATCGGTGCATCCCTAATGAAAAGCCAGAGTTCTTAGAGAGGATGACGGTTTTCTAACTCAAAATCATCAGCAAACAGACCAAATTTAGTCCCCAAAAACACCATTACTGAAACAGAGGACCTAGAAGGGATCCCTGTGGAACCCCACAGGTTGGAAAAGCTCCAGAGAATAAAGATGAAAGTCTTTCCTGTTAGGATGGAAGGATGGTGGGGGCATAATGGTACATGTTTTTCTGATACAGACGTACCGAACCTTCTGGTTCTGATGATCTGGGTCTAACCAGTAACCTGTTGTCTTTGTCTGGGTGCCTGCAGCGTTCCAGACGCCCACCGGGATGCCGTACGGGACCATAAACCTGCTGTACGGCGTCAGTCCAACCGAGACCCCCGTCACCTGCACCGCTGGTGTCGGAACATTCATCCTGGAGTTCGCCACGCTGAGTCGGCTAACTGGAGACCCGACGTTTGAGAACGCAGCTCGCCGAGCCATGAGCGCCCTCTGGAGGACCAGATCTGACATCGGACTGGTAACTCCGTCTGGTTCTGGTTCTTTAACTATCGAGAGGTGATCCGAGTCCAGTCCTCGTTTCTAGTTGGTTTTGGCCTGAAGCCGAGAGAAAAATCAGTGAAAGTTTTTAGATAAACTCTTCAGACCTTCAGAGATTCTGAAGGTTTGTTGTTCCAGAAGCACTTTAAGAGTCTGGCTTCTGGGTCAAGGTTCTGACTGGATCCGGATTGGACCCGCTTAACAGCTGGTGTGTTCATGACCCTATTCAGGTGGGGAACCACGTCGACATCGTGACCCAGAAGTGGGTCGCTCAGGACGCCGGTATCGGAGCGGGGGTGGACTCTTACTTTGAGTATCTGGTGAAGGGAGCCATCATGCTGCAGGACCAAGACCTTCTCAACATGTTCCACGGTAGAAATCCAGAACTTCCTGGTTCTCGTTTTTACCACATTCCCTCTCAGTTGTGAGATCCGGACTGAACCAGAACCAGCTGCAGGACCTGGGTTTACCTCTGAAGGTTTTAGTCCGAGTTGTTTTCCTTTCAGCGTATGATCGGGCCATCCAGAACTACACCCGCTTTGACGACTGGTACCTGTGGGTGCAGATGCACAAAGGAACCGTCACCATGCCGGTCTTCCAGAGTCTGGAGGCCTTCTGGCCCGGTCTGCAGGTAAACGCACGCAAACACCGTGGCGCAGCGGTTGGTTCTGGTCTTCATCGATCTCTGTGTGTGTTTTAGTCTCTGCTAGGGAACCTGGACGGCGCCGTGAGAACGTTCCAGAACTATTACTCGGTGTGGAGACAGTTTGGAGGTCTGCCTGAGTTTTACAGCATCCCTCAGGGTTACACCGTGGATAAGAGGGAGGGGTACCCCCTCAGACCAGGTGGGTCCACCGACACCAGCCGTCACCTGAGCGGAGCGGAGGTCCGGTTCTGGAGGCTCAAACTGTGTGTGGGCGGGGCCTATCCCAGTGGGCAGAGCCTATGTGTCTGTAAGCGTAGACTCAGCCTCTCAGTAGGTGGAGGGTCTGGCTCTTGGTGGGCGTGGCCTAAGTTGCAGGTTCGATCCCGCTGCTGTTGTGTCCTTGGGTCAGAGGGACCGGTGGCGCCAGTGCTCGGCAGCCGCGCCTCTGTCAGTGCGCCCCAGGACAGCCGTGGCTACCTCGTAGCTCATCCCCGCCAGCGTGTGAATGGGTGAATGAGGCGATGTAGTGTAAAGCGCTTTGGAGTCCTCTGAGTCTGACAGGCGCTGGACAAGGACGGGTCATTTATCTCTCACCCGTTTGTGGTTCTTTGCTTCAGAGCTGATCGAGAGCGCCATGTACCTGTTCAGAGCCACAGGTGACCACACCTACCTGCAGCTGGGCCTCGACGCCCTCGAGTCCATCGAGCGGATCACTAGGACGCCCTGCGGATACGCCAGCGTGAGTCAGGCAGTCACATGGTGGTGGGAGGGACTTTAGATTCTTCAGGCCAATCAGAAGAGCTTTTTCATCCATAACTCGGATTCAGGTTGAACACAGATTTACTTCATGATGCTTCACTCTAGCCGTTGTTGTTGTTGTTGTTGTTGTTTCCTCCAGCTGTCAGTCTGAAGTTCCTGCGGTCAAAGCTGAAACGTCCTGTTGCTTCTGCAGGTTAAAGACCTGAGAGATCATCAGCTAGACAACAGGATGGAGTCCTTCTTCCTCGCTGAGACCATCAAGTACCTCTACCTCCTCTTTGACCCCGCCCACTTCCTGCATGGCGGGGGAAGAGAGGGCGACGGGTCCTGGGAGGAGGGTGGAGAGGGAGGGCAGTGTGTTTTAGGAGCGGGGGGGTTCATCTTTAACACGGAGGCTCATCCTTTAGACCCGGCGGCGCTGTACTGCTGCAGCCGCCACACGCAGGACCGCCAGGAGCTCCAGGACATCCTGCTCAGCCTATCACAGCCTGGGGAGAGAGCTGACAGCCAATCACAACAGGCAGAGGGCCCGCCCCCAAACCGGTCAGATAGCATCGTTCTGAAACCGGGAGAGAAGAAGACGGCACCGCCGCTGTCGTGCCCCGTTCAGCCGTTCAGCGCTCGACTCGCCATCCTGGGTCAGGTGTTCACCGACAACACCTGAGACATCTGGAACGCCACTGAACTTTATTTTGAGATTCCTGGTGGGTGGCGCTCCAGAGCTTGCCCGTGTCCTGCTGTAATTTAAGTCAAACTCTATTTTTATTTATTAAATGACGTTTTATGTTTCTCGTTTCTTATTATTCTCTTGAGGATGTGGAGTTTTAACGATTCGACGTTCTTCAGCTCATCAGAAACAGGAAACGGTCAGGACCGTTGGATCTGATTCAAGCCAGAGCGTTCAGATTTGGCTAATGTTCGCCCAACAGTCAGATGCTGAAATGTCATCTATTCAAAGCAAAATGTAAAACACCGAGTTGTAAATTAAACAAAACCTTTGATGTTTCATGCAAAATGGTCAAGTGAGGAAGTGGGCCGCAGGAGGCTGCAGCTTTTATTCTGAAGGAGCCTCCTGAGATGCATTTGGAAGATAGAATAACAATTTAATATAATTACACAATATCATAAGGGCTAATTAGTCTCGAGCTGATCCGCTCTGAGTTTTTTACCCAGAATTCCAGGATTTATTTTGCATGGATTTCAAGCTGCAGAAAGACCCAGAGGATTAACCAGCCCCATCCTGCTGGTTTTACTGGTTTGCTGCTCCAACACACACGTGATGAAATGATTAAAGGTTGCTGCAGCAGGAAACAGAACCTGCAGGACGGTGGCCCTTGAGGACCAAGCTCTGTTAGTTTCAGTTTGTAAAGATAAAAAATCTAAAATTAAGATTTGGTTTTGTTTAGTTTTATTTTTGCATTTTTTTATCCTGTCTATTGCTTGTACATCCAGACTTGGTTTATTTTTCTGAACAGATTTTATTCCCAGGAAGTCAGAAGGATCTGAACCAGCTGATGATGTTTATGAAGCTCAAACCGTTTATTCCATATTTATAAAATAATATTTAGGGTATAAAATAAACTCATCAGGTAGAAACCAAATCTGGATCTCTGTCCTGGACTTGATGCTCATTACGTCACATCAAGCTCAACAGTTGAAAGAGTGGCATGGTGCTGCCACCGTCAGGTCAAACGGGGCATTACACCGTCTCCCAGTGACCGGGTAATGGAGACTGCTGGTTTCCGGTGTCCAGCAGGGGGCAGCACAGCACCACTGATGGTTTGATCACGGCTGTTTCTGGAGGAGAAGAGACATGGGTTTTATTTGTCTACAGGAAAACTGCAGAGCTGAACCAGAGGAGATTTCTGCCGAACAGAACCAGAAGTGGATCCATTTCCGGTTCTGTTCAGCAGAAATCCCCTGTTCTTTCATCCACATCCTTTGCTTTATTTTCTCTCATCCCCCCTCTCTCTCTTTATTTTTCCTTTGTTTTTTTATTCCATCTCTCTCCTCCACCCTTCTGAGTGTGTTTCTGGATCTGCCTTCATTACTAACGGCTCTGGTTCTTGACTTCCATCCAACACATTTTATAGAACAGATTTTGAAACAAACTCGGTCTGAAAGCAGCTCCGTCTGGTCCTTTCCAACAAACCTGACTGACCTGCAACGCCTGATTCAGAGTCTAAAAAACTAAAATAAAACCAGCGAGAGAGAGAGGCCCTCGACAAAACCAGAGAACCATAGGCCCTACACCACAATCCAGACCCGAGTAAACAAACAAACATTCATCTAAATAAGTTCGGGGAAGCTCAAAGTAAACAAACTGTGGAATCTTTACTCAACTCAGCCCAATCTTTATTGATATAGAGCTTTACAGGTACTAACACCAAAGCTCTGTTCAGCAAATAAAAGGCTGAATTAAAAGAATTTAGTACACAATAAAACAAGCAGGTTGAAAAGGCCACGTCATATAAAAACGCCTTCAGCCTAACTTTAAAAACTGAAGTGGGAGCCCTCACAGAGATCGGTATCTCGCACCAAAGCTTAGGGTCTGCCACAGAGAATGACCTGTCACCTCGCGTCGTTAGAGATGTTCTGGGCACAGAGAGCAGGAGACGACGTGCCCGAACCGGGGTGCATGGCTTAGTGATGTGTCGGTCGCGAATGAACCGGCTCTAAGAGCCGGCTCTTTGAAGTGAACGACGGGAGCCGGCTCGTCATTGGGAGCCATCCCCTCCCGTCTTGCTTTGGTGAAGGCTACAGGTCAACATGTGTAATTGCGTGTCCAGACTGTCCACACACAGAGCAGTAGGGGCGGGGAAGAGGGAGGTTCAGATTCAGACACACAGCAGAGCACATGCGGGAGGAGGGAGGCGAGAGAGAATGAGGAGGAGGAGGAAAAAGGAGAGCGAGAGAGAGGAGAGTGCGACAAAGGCGGTGAGAAAATGAGCGCCAGCAGTCTGAAAGTGTAGATTTCTTAAAGTGTTCAGTTATTAAATCCATAGAAATGATAAATATTTGATATATTGCATTTTTTTACATTAGTAAATCATTTTACATATAGTTTAGCATTATTTTGATTATAAATGTACTCTACGCAACAGAAAATCTGAGGAGCCACTAGGGAGCCAAAAGAGCCGGCTCTTTTAAAAGAGCCGGAATTCCCATCATTAGCATGGCTGTAACGGAGACATTAAAGTAAGACGGAGCCGAACCATTCAGTGATTTAAAAACCGATAAAAGGATTTTAAAACAAACTCTAAACACAACAGGCAGCCAGTGCAGTTCATCCAGGACCGGAGTAAAGCTGGGCGGACACTGTGCGACTTCTTCACTCGTAGCACTCAGCTTCAGCTCAAACTGTACGACTTCCTCGCAGGGCAGATCTCACGAGCCAGGCGCTCACGCTGTACGTCTGGTAGCAACACTAAAACTATGCTAAAAATAGCTGTTTTTACACGTCAGACTTTTTTGTTTTGCCTGTTGTCCTTCGGGAGTGCTGCCGGAGGACACACAGGGATTTATGGGGGTTGGATGAGGAAAACGAAATAAAGAAAGTAAATCTGTGTTTTGTGATCAGTTTAATTTGACATGAACACGACAAACACGCTTTCTTGACAATCTTTGTGAGTAAAAAAACGTGTAGAAATAGAAACGAACAGCGTGTGTTATTAGGGAAATAGCGGGCGAGTGGTGTTGATGCATGATTGCGCATGCGCCGTGAGCGGTTCTGATACTTTTTGGGTCGCAGCTGCTCGCAGCGCCGCTTCAACAGTGCGATACCCTCACGAGGGACGAGCAAAATATCAAACACGCCAGAAGTCCGTGCGAGCTCACGACTGCTGATCGGTAGCTGGTCACGTGGTGTTAAACGCCTCTCATGCACTACACGACGCTCGGCGCAAAACTCGCCCCGATCTCGTGGATTCTCGCACGAGTGGAAAATCGGCTCAAAAAAGTGAAAAAGTCGCACAGTGTACGCCCGGCTTAACATGGTTGAACTTCCTTTTACCCGCCACAAATCTGGCAGCCGAGTTTAGCACAAGTTGTAATCTTGCTAAGGAGCCCGGCTTCACCCCAAATAAACCCGAGTTACAGTAATCACTGTGGGTTGTAATGAAAGCGTGAACTACTGCCTCCAGATCGTGTCGTGTTGTAAATGATAAAAGAGGAGAAGACTGCTCCATGTACATGTGCATCAAAACCCAACGCAGTGTCAAATTTTACTCCTGATGCCTTTACCTGGGGACGGTCCGCAGTTGCGTGAAGGGGCGTCGATGAGGCCTTGGCCCCAATAGGATTGCCTTTTTTTTCCCAGCATCCACGTGTTCACTTCAGACCAACAATCCACCAAAGTGTTAGTAATCCTGATTCAGAGAACCAGTTTAAAGGTGTGGTTCACAAAAAAACATGTTTCTGATTCTGACCGGTCACTCAGAGTGCTGGCCATGAAAATAGTCTCCTACACCTAGCATTAGCATTAGCTTCTGACAGAAAACAGACGGTGAAACTCTAGGATTAGAAAACCCTGACAGATCTACGTCACCCTGTCACTAACATTCATGGACTCACCCATCCTGACTCACGACGGGGAAGGCTGTGGATGGTTCTGGAATTCTGAACCGCATCAGGAGGTTTGAATCATTCATTCTTATTTATGTTTTCTTTTGATGGTTTTAAACCTAAACTGTAAACGTCGTTGAGCCAGGGAACAGTTTTCATGGCCCAGATTCAGGTTCTGGTTCTGGATTGTCCCGCGGGTCCATGTCCATCACCCCTCATGTTTCCTGTTTTCATCAGGATCCCAGGAAGTTTCTGGTTTGTTTGTCCCGGCCCAGATCAGTAAATTGGACTAGCTTTTTCTCCTTTTCCCCAGTGGTGGCGTCCATTTTGCATCCTGTTGGCTCCAGACGTTAATCAGCTGCAGACTTCATCCAGTGGTTCCGTATAATTGTACTTAAACGTAGTAACTAAAGTTATTTAGCGACGTGAAGCTGGTTCTGCTGGTTCTGCTGGTTAGAAGGCTGTGTGTTTAGGGGTTTTCACTGGTTTCCTCCCAGTTTGAGTCCAGGAGAAAGACGAGCCCCGGAGCATGTTGTTGTTGTCTTTCTGCTGCTTTTCTCTCTTAGGTGACACCTGGAAACACCGGCTGCTGTTGCATTTCAGGGTTTTCACACCTTCTCGCTGGTCCTGTTACTGAGGAGCAGGCGGAACCGTCGTCGACCTTCCAGAACCGAACTGGAGAGAACCCAGACCAGTCCCAGGGTTCTCCGGTTCCTGGGCGGAGGTCCGGCTGTCAGACCTGCACTCTCTGGGGAGCGTTCCACTTCCTGTACCCATGACATCACCGAGCTGAGGTAGACAGGTCTGGAACAGAGGATGAGGAGGATGAAGATGGAGATGATGTTTAACTCTGGTGTGTGTGTGTGTGTGTGTGTGTGTGTGTGTGTGTGTGTGTGTGTGTGTGTGTGTGTGTGTGTGTGTGTGTGTGTGTGTGTGTGTGTGTGACAGAGAGAGAGCTGGCTCAAAGTCCCAGAACTCATCATAAACTAGAGGGTCCACACCCAACACACACACACACACACACACACACACACACACACACCCACACACACACACACACACACACACACAGGCTCATCTGTGAGCCATTAGCAGCCGGTCAGCAACAGCATCACATGGGCCGGGCCCGCTCACATACTCTTCACATGATGTATGGATCCAGAACTCGTGCTGGTGCGGTCCGGTCTGAGCTCCAGGCTGCAGAAGACTCGACTCTAACAGCTTCTTCTTTTTTCTTTGAAAGTTGTTGTTCTTCATAGCAAAATGGTGGATTTTCTTCCTCTTATCAAACATCCTGAAACGTTCCCCGTGCAGCATGAAACCTGTCCCAGCTGGTCTCCTTCCAGCTGACCCAACCAGATCCAGAACCGCCTTTCCCAGTAGGATTCCTTCTCCTTCTGCCCTGAGAACACCTGCATCTCTGGTTACACGTCCTTCTGACCAGCCCTGCTCCTGCAGGTTCACCACCCAGTGGCTGGGTCACCTGTTCAGGCCAGGTGTGCTGGAGCACCTCCACGTTTCAGAACGCTGCCTCGGGCCACGAACTGATGATGTCACAGCTTAGAGGGATGATGGGCTGGATGGATGTTTCATTAAAACGTTGACCTTTGAACCAGGAAGCTGCTGTTATTTCCTGTTTCAACACACACACTTGTTTCCTTTATGATCAACTCATGACCTCAGTGAGGTCAAAGGTCAAGTCAGGATGTTCGTTTAACTGAAACAACCCTGTCTCTCCTGCTGCCGAGTGTGTGATCAGGTCTGAGGTCAGGACACACATGGACCGTGTCCCGCTGCAGACACTCCACATCGGGCTGGTGTTGTGTTGCAAACGGTGACCTCTGAGGGTTTGGTTTCAGCCCGACTCGGCGAGGAATGTGCTGCGCTGCACGGTGAAATGTGAGCGCTGTGGGTACGGCCGGGCGTGTTTTGATATGAGAAGGAAAACAGCGCCGGCCTTGAGTTCAGACCACCGCTCAGGATCAGATCGGAACCCATCAGCTTCGGGTGTCAGAGCCACTTGTGACTTACCTGACCCCGGCCCCGGACCTCAGGTCCTCCCCCTGATCAGAGGAGATGTAACTAGTCGTGTCGTGGCTTTGAGGCGTTCCTGAAACACATCCTTCGGTCCCCAGGGCCCGTTTCTGTTTGTTCTGAACTTGTTACGCACAGATGTGGCAGATGTTGCCTCCACCCTTTCCATGATGTGGTTCGGTCTGATCCTCCAGCTGCTGGGTTTCTGTCTGGCTCCGTTCTTTCACTGTTGCCTGGCAGCAACAACAACAACAAGAATATAACAACAAAAGAACGTTTTAACATGAAGAAGGAGCTGCTCATGGAGCTCCTACCAGTTCGTCTCCTTCTGAAGACGTCCTGTCCAAAAACTTTAGAAGGCAGAAAAGCATCAGAGCGACAAACAGGAATAGAAGAGGACTGATGGCGTTCCCATCTGAAAAGGTCTGGAAGTCATGGAAATTGATTTAAAACGCTTCAGGACAGAATCCAGGTGGGAATGGAAACGGGTGAAAAGAGTTCTGTCGGATTAGTCAACACCTAAATATTAGTTAGAAGAAGAAGAAAGTATCATCTCTACAGCGCCTCTCAAGATAAAAATCACGAGGCGCTTCACAAAAATGTAAAAATATAAAAAAGAATTTAGAAAATGGTTAAAAATATATTTAAAATGAGCAAAAAATCAATCAAAGATACTTTATTTTATTAATCCCAGAGGGAAATTAGAGTTTCAGTACACACAATTCAGAGATCAGACACACATGGGCATAGACACATAACAAGAATTGGTGACTGTGGTCATTCGCAACCCGACTCGCGCTACCTTAATAGAGATCAGAAGGTTTTCACGAGGATTGGTTCAGGTGGAGGGAAAAAAGGCACTTCACAGCTACCCTCACACCAGGAGGGCAGCTTTGCTCTGCAAAAAAAATTTGACAACTGTGATTAAAGATGTAAAGAAAGAGAGAGAGTGAACAGGAAAGAGGGAAATCAGTGGATCCTGAGGAAGGTGGAATAGGTGGGGAGAGCAGAATAAAGAGAGAGAGGTGAAGAAGGTCATACAAAAGCCAGCTTGAACAAGTGAGTCTTCAGCTGCTTTTTAAAGGAGACCACTGAGTCCACTGATCTCAGGCTCAGGGGGAGAGAGGTCCAGAGTCTGGGGGCCACAGCAGCAGATGATCTGTCACCTTTGACCTTTAGCCTGGTGCTGCACAACCACTAGGCTTTGGTCACTGGACCTCAGGGACCTGCTGGGGGTGTAGGGACTAAGAAGATCACCAATGTAAGATGGTGCTTGTCCATGTAAGGCCCTATAGACCAGAACCAGGACCATCTCCAGCAGTCAGCGGACAAACAGGAGGGTACTCCCTACTTTCTACTTTCATTTGAATGTGACGAGGGGGAGAAACGAGGGCCCGGGCGGGATTCGATGTCCAGACTCTCTGGTGAGAGTCACGCCCGCTAACCAGTCAGCCAAAGGGACGTCCCCTTGGCCAAGGGGCCGGGGCGCGTGATCAATCGGGTCACAGTGACAGGATGCTCACATCGTCACGTCAAGATACATATTTTTAGAAAAGGCATTTTTCTCCTACAGCAATGGATTGTGGGTAATACAATGCTGCAGCGATGCGGACTTGGGTCAAGTGTGGATCAAAGGGGCAAAAGGGGCGTGGTCAACTTCCACACTGGTCAGGATTGCACAATTGAAAGGCGCACGTGTAGTGTTGGGATTGGGCTTCGGTCTGATTTCATGTCTTGAACATCTAACATGAGCTGTCCGTCTGATGGACTCATTCCTGATCCTGTCCATCCTCATCACTCCTAACGTTACCCTCAACATCCTGTCTTCTCCTGGTGGACACCATCTCTAAACCAGACCCTTCCTTTCATTCTTGCTGGAATCCTTCTATCACACCTGACACTTTCTCCACCCATTCCAACCGTGATGCAGACTCAGCTACACCTCCGCCACTCTTGCAGCACCTCCCTGCTGTCTCACAGCCCTCATATATGTCCTGCACCTCTCTGACACTCTTCTCTGCCACTCCAGACCTCCTCGTGCACCACAGCTTCTCCAGACCTCCTCATGCACCACAGCTTCTCCAGACCTCCTCATGCACCACAGCTTCTCCAGACCTCCTCATGCACCACAGCTTCTCCAGAGCTCCTCATGCACCTCAGCTTCTCCAGACCTCCTCATGCACCTCAGCTTCTCCAGACCTCCTCACGCACCACAGCTTCTCCAGACCTCCTCATGCACCACAGCTTCTCCAGACCTCCTCACGCACCTCAGCTTCTCCAGACCTCCTCGTGCACCACAGCTTCTCCAGACCTCCTCATGCACCGCAGCTTCTCCAGACCTCCTCACGCACCACAGCTTCTCAGGACCTCCTCATCGACCAGTGCTTCTCCAGGCCTCCTCGTGCACCACTGCTTCTCGTGCACCACAGCTTCTCCAGACCTCCTCGTGCACCACTGCTTCTCCAGGCCTCCTCGTGCACCACAGCTTCTCCAGACCTCCTCGTGCACCACAGCTTCTCCAGACCTCCTCGTGCACCACAGCTTCTCCAGGCCTCCTCGTGCACCGCAGCTTCTCCAGACCTCCTCGTGCACCACAGCTTCTCCAGACCTCCTCGTGCACCTCAGCTTCTCCAGACCTCCTCGTGCACCACAGGTTCTCCAGACCTCCTTGTGCACCACAGATTCTCCAGACCTCCTCGTGCACCACAGCTTCTCCAGACCTCCTCGTGCACCTCAGCTTCTCCAGGCCTCCTCGTGCACCACAGCTTCTCCAGACCTCCTCGTGCACCACAGCTTCTCCAGGCCTCCTCGTGCACCACAGCTTCTCCAGACCTCCTCGTGCACCACAGGTTCTCCAGACCTCCTCGTGCACCGCAGCTTCTCCAGACCTCCTCGTGCACCGCAGCTTCTCCAGACCTCCTCGTGCACCGCAGCTTCTCCAGACCTCCTCGTGCACCGCAGCTTCTCCAGACCTGCTCGTGCACCGCAGCTTCTCCAGACCTCCTCGTGCACCACAGCTTCTCCAGACCTCCTCGTGCACCACAGCTTCTCCAGACCTCCTCGTGCACCACAGCTTCTCCAGACCTCCTCGTGCACCACAGCTTCTCCAGGCCTCCTCGTGCACCACAGCTTCTCCAGGCCTCCTCGTGCACCACAGCTTCTCCAGACCTCCTCCTGCACCACTGCTTCTCCAGACCTCCTCGTGCACCACAGCTTCTCCAGGCCTCCTCGTGCACCACAGCTTCTCCAGGCCTCCTCGTGCACCACAGCTTCTCCAGACCTCCTCCTGCACCACTGCTTCTCCAGGCCTCCTCGTGCACCACAGCTTCTCCAGACCTCCTCGTGCACCACTGCTTCTCCAGGCCTCCTCGTGCACCACAGCTTCTCCAGACCTCCTCGTGCACCACAGCTTCTCCAGACCTCCTCCTTCACCACAGCTTCTCCAGACTTCCTCATGCACCACAGCTTCTCCAGACCTCCACGTGCACCACAGCTTCTCCAGACCTCCTCCTTCACCACAGCTTCTCCAGACCTCCTCGTGCACCACAGCTTCTCCAGACCTCCTCCTTCACCACAGCTTCTCCAGACCTCCTCGTGCACCACAGCTTCTCCAGACCTACTCCTTCACCACAGCTTCTCCAGACCTCCTCGTGCACCTCAGCTTCTCCAGACCTCCTCATGCACCACAGCTTCTCCAGACCTCCAAAGACACAATGCCGCTCCCTCTGACCGTCTCTGTTCTTCTCCATCGTGATTCTTAAGGCTAAAACTCTGACCAATCAGAATGTGAGCAGACAGTCGCAGGAAGGCAGTTTTCAAGCATGTTTTTCATTTTCACATTTCAAACCCTTCCAATGAGGTCATCTTATTTCATTTTATGATGTGATGTTTAGATTTAAGCTTTCACGGTCCTGTGGAACAAGAGGTTGTTCCTCAAACTCACTTCTTTTACAAATGAGAACCAGACAAACAGAAAAGACGAACAAAAATAACAAATGAGACCCAAACTAAAACCACAGAGACTTTAACAAAAACCTGAAACCAGAGCAAGAGGACGACACTGAGGCTGGGAGATGTGGGGGTCGTACCAGGCGGCGCCTGGAGACTGATGTGTGTCTGCGTTTGTGTGACGGATGAGTTTATCTCCTGACTCTCAAAGAGGCCGTCTCACTTTCACACTCCAGCAGCAATAAGTTAGGGGCGGGGTTTTCCAGTGGGGGGGTGGACCTCACCATGATAGATGTTGGAGTGTGTAGGGAGGATCCTGTCTCACTTAAAACTGGATCAGAACCAGAACCTTCAGCAGAGAGGAAAGAGAGCAGCACTGAGGAGGGAGCACACACACTTCTACACACTCAGCTTGCTGAACTCTGGACAGGCAACTTCAGGATCCATTCCACTGGACTCTCTTACCCATCATGCATCAGCGGAGTGTCTTTGAGCGGCAGGGTGCGTCGGACCCCCAGACCCCCCAGGACAGAGCCTCTTTATGGAGCTCCAAGCTGAGGACACAACCCACCCCTCGCTGCCCGGCTGGGGGAGCCTGTTCCTGGGCTTGGCTGCTGCTGCTGCTGGGGGGGTCTCTGCTGGTTCCTGGAGCCTGGAGCTTCCTGAGCGATGAGCAGGAGGAGCTGCTGGTGGAGCTCCATAATTACTTCAGAGGACAGGTGTCACCCAGCGCCTCGGCAATGATGCCCCTGGTAAGATGGCATCCCTCCACCACCCCAACACCCGTAGCTCGCTGTCAGACAAACCCCAGCGGAGTGTCCTCGCTCCAGGTCTGGTTCTTGGACCTTTAATCTTTTGTTTCACAGTAGATGTTTATCTTCTCCACTGTGTGAGTTTGAGTTTGAGTCGCTCTGGGCGTGGAAACACGATCAGTTTCAACCACATCTATCTGTCTGCAGGGAGATCTTTGTTTCTTCATGAGTCCTGCACTGGGGAGCAGCTTGAAACCATCAGTTTGGGCCCCTCCAGGGTCCGAACTGTGAAAAATGATCTGAATATTTTCATATTAACTTCAGCCCTCGTCATGAATAACAGATACAGATGATTTGGGGCGATGTTTTAACCCTTTAAATGCGGTTGGTTAGGGTTAGGTCGCAGCAAGAAGGTCACTGGTTTAAATCCCTGGGAGGGTTACAACCTGCGTGGGGATGTCAAAATCTTGTGACGTCATTAATTTGGATCCATAGACTTCTTTTTTTCTGGACACTATGTTTGTTCTCTTCTGCAGAAACCAAACTTTTCAGATGTTAATTAGCTGAGATGAAAATGCAGATAACAAGCTGGCCGAGTTTAACTCTGAATCAGGGAGAGCAGCTCTGATTCCCGGCAGCGTTCTGGTCAGTGAACGCACCATGGCTGAGGGGAAATGATGGACGGAGCCACGGGGAACGGTAAACATCACCAGACTGACTTCTGAGCAAACTGCTGTGGATTTACAGCAATGTGACCCTTCAGCTGTGAACAAACTAATCACCCACCCAGGAGCATCAAACAGCCCTAAAGTCTCAACCAACCCCTCGTCTCTTCAGACTTCCTGAAATCTTGATTTTCCAGACTTTCTGTAAGAAGTCTCTCTTCTTACTTTCAAACTGTTCATGTTTAATCTGGTGGAGAGTTGATATAAGAATTAGTCCAACAACTTGCGTCATGCTGGAAGTCGCCACCACGCCTGGGCCACGCCCTCCAACAAAGGCCACGCCCACTCAGGCCACTGAGGTACCTCGATTTTATTCTCAAGACCAAAACAATTCTGATTCCTTCATTTGTCAACATCAGGAACTTCCTGTGAATCAGTCGTTCCTGTTCGAGGTTAGCCTGGAGGTCGTTCCACATCTCATTTAGTGAGTGGGTACTGGTACTGGTTCTACTAAACTGGACCCGTCTGACCTCGTTTCGGCTGACCAAACAGTGATCTGACGATGAAACACAACTCCCTTCAGCTTAGATTAGCGTGAAGTTTTCCGTTTGTCTGGTTATTAGCGGAGTCTGAGTCCAGCTCGCTGACACGATGTTTTGGTTCTGCAGGCTGTTTGGGTTTGGTTGTCGGAACAGAGAGGAGCTGGAGAGGGTCTTCCGACTTCTTATGGAGATGTTAAATCGCTGAAGCGCTCCACTGTGGAAGGGGACAGGGTCGAACACAAAGCCGGCCCTGTCCCAGACCACGAGACCCCGAGCTGCTCTCTGGGACAGAACCACAGGGTTGTGGTGACAGGCTCTTCAGTAATGAATGGTGTAATTAAATGAGTGAGAAAGCAGCTTTGGGATGTGCAGCATGCAGAGGCATTCAGAGAAGCACACTTGTGCCTAATTATGCGTGTGGGGTCAGAGTTCGGCTGCAGCTGGTATGTTACAGTTTCACATGAGGGAAGTGAAATAATGGTGATTTTAGTTCTGTTGGTGAGACATGAAGGTTAAATTTTTCATAATTTAACATTAAAACAAAATCAAAGATGAATAGAAATGTTAAAGCTGCTGCCAGTGGCTCATCGTGGCCTCCATGGTAGCCACAAGTAACTCATCACAGTCTTCCAACTTAAGCTGTGTCAAAACCATGAATGAGATCAGAAC
>NC_091755.1:46896669-46901669 GCF_043380555.1 Nothobranchius furzeri | reverse complement strand
CAGACTAGCTACCCACAGGTCAGACTAGCTACACACAGGTCAAACTAGTTACACACAGGTCAGACTAACCAAGCACAGGTCAGACTAGCTACACACAGGTCAGACTAGCTACACACAGGTCAGACTAGCTACACACAGGTCAGACTAACTACAGACAGGTCAGACTAGTTACACACAGGTCAGACTAACTACACACATGTCAGACTAGCTACATACAGGTCGGATTAGCTACACACAGGTCAGACTAACTACACACAGGTCAGACTAGCTACACAGGTCAGACTAACTACACACAGGTCAGACTAGCTACACACAGGTCAGACTAGCTACACACAGGTCACACTAACTAGACACAGGTCAGACTAACTACACACAGGTCAGACTAGCTACACACAGGTCAGACTAGCTACACACAGGTCAGACTAACTACAGACAGGTCAGACTAGTTACACACAGGTCAGACTAACTACACACATGTCAGACTAGCTACATACAGGTCGGATTAGCTACACACAGGTCAGACTAACTACACACAGGTCAGACTAGCTACACAGGTCAGACTAACTACACACAGGTCAGACTAGCTACACAAAGGTCACACTAACTACACACAGGTCAGACTAGCTACACACAGGTCAGACTAACTACACACAGGTCAGACTAGCTACACAGGTCAGACTAACTACACACAGGTCAAACTAGCTACACACAGGTCAGACTAACTACACACAGGTCAGACTAGCTACACACGGGTCAGACTAACTACATACAGGTCAGACTAGTTACACACAGGTCAGACTAGCTACATACAGGTCAGACTAGCTACAGTCAGTTCAGACTAGCTACATACAGGTCAGACTAGCTACACACAGTTCAGACTAGTTACACACAGGTCAGACTAGCTACACACAGGTCATACTAGCTATACACAGGTCAGACTAGCTACAGTCAGGTCAGACTAGCTACAGTCAGGTCAGACTAGCTATACACAGGTCCGACCAGCTACAGTCAGGTCAGACTAGCTACACACAGTTCAGACTAGTTACACACAGGTCAGACTAGCTACACACAGTTCAGACTAGCTACACACCGGTCAGACTAGTTACGCACAGGTCAGAATAACCACACACAGATCAGACTAGCTACACACAGGTCAGACTAGTTACACACAGGTCATACTAACCACACACAGGTCAGACTAGCTACATACAGGTCAGACTAGCTACACACAGGTCAGACTAACTACACACAGGTCAGAATAACTACACACAGGTCAGAATAACTACACACAGGTCAGACTAAACACACACAGGTCAGACTAGCTACATACAGGTCAGACTAGCTACACACAGGTCAGACTAGCTACACACAGGTCAGACTAACTACACACAGGTCAGACTAGCTAAACACAGGTCAGATTAGTTATACACAGATCAGACTAGCTACACACTGGTCAGACTAGTTACACACAGGTAAGACTAACCACACACAGGTCAGACTAGCTACAGTCAGTTCAGACTAGCTACATACAGGTCAGACTAGCTACACACAGGTCAGACTAACTACACACAGGTCAGAATAACTACACACAGGTCAGACTAAACACACACAGGTCAGACTAGCTACATACAGGTCAGACTAGCTACACACAGGTCAGACTAGCTACACACAGGTCAGACTAACTACACACAGGTCAGACTAACTACACACAGGTCAGACTAGCTAAACACAGGTCAGATTAGTTATACACAGATCAGACTAGCTACACACTGGTCAGACTAGTTACACACAGGTCAGACTAACCACACACAGGTCAGACTAGCTACAGTCAGTTCAGACTAGCTACATACAGGTCAGACTAGCTACACACAGTTCAGACTAGTTACACACAGGTCAGACTAGCTACACACAGGTCATACTAGCTACACACAGGTCAGACTAGCTACATACAGGACAGACTATCTACACATAGGTCCGACTAGCTACAGTCAGGTCAGACTAGCTACAGTCAGGTCAGACTAGCTACACACAGTTCAGACTAGTTACACACAGGTCAGACTAGCTACACACAGGTCAGACTAGTTACACACAGGTCAGACTAACCACACACAGGTCAGAATAGCTACACACAGGTCAGACTAGTTACACACAGGTCAGACTAACCACACACAGGTCAGACTAGCTACATACAGGTCAGACTAGCTACACACAGGTCAGAATAGCTACACACAGTTCAGACTAACTAAACACAGGTCAGACTAGCTACACACAGGTCAGACTAGCTACACACAGGTCAGACTAGCTACACACTGGTCAGACTAGTTACACACAGGTCAGACTAACCACACACAGGTCAGACTAGCTACATACAGGTCAGACTAGCAACACACAGGTCAGACTAGCTACACACAGGTCAGACTAACTACACACAGGTCAGACTAACTACACACAGGTCAGACTAGCAACACACAGGTCAGACTAGCTACACACGGGTCAGACCATTTACATACAGGTCAGACTAGTTACACACAGGTCAGACTAGCTACATACAGGTCACACTAGCTACAGTCAGTTCAGACTAGCTACAAACATGTCAGACTAGCTACACACAGTTCAGACTAGTTACACACAGGTCAGACTAGCTACACACAGGTCATACTAGCTACATACAGGTCAGACTAGCTACATACAGGACAGACTAGCTACACACAGGTCCGACTAGCTACACACAGGTCAGACTAGCTACACACTGGTCAGACTAGTTACACACAGGTCAGACTAACCACACACAGGTCAGACTAGCTACATACAGGTCAGACTAGCTGCACACAGGTCAGACTAGTTACACACAGGTCAGACTAACTACACACAGGTCAGACTAACTACACACAGGTCAGACTAACTACACACAGGTCAGACTAACCACACACAGGTCAGACTAGCTACATACAGGTCAGACTAGGTACACACAGGTCAGACTAGCTACACACAGGTCAGACTAACTACACACAGGTCAGACTAACTACACACAGGTCAGACTAGCAACACACAGGTCAGACTAGCTACACACGGGTCAGACCAACTACATACAGGTCAGACTAGTTACACACAGGTCAGACTAGCTACATACAGGTCAGACTAGCTACACACAGTTCAGACTAGTTACACACAGGTCAGACTAGCTACACACAGGTCATACTAGCTACACACAGGTCAGACTAGCTACATACAGGACAGACTAGCTACACACAGGTCAGACTAGCTACAGTCAGGTCAGACTAACTACACACAGGTCAGACTAGTTACACACAGGTCAGACTAACCACACACAGGTCAGACTAGCTACATACAGGTCAGACTAGCTACACACAGGTCAGACTAGTTACAGACAGGTCAGACTAACTACAGACAGGTCAGACTAACTACACACAGGTCAGACTAACTACACACAGGTCAGACTAACCACACACAGGTCAGACTAGCTACATACAGGTCAGACTAGGTACACACAGGTCAGACTAGCTACACACAGGTCAGACTAACTACACACAGGTCAGACTAACTACACACAGGTCAGACTAGCAACACACAGGTCAGACTAGCTACACACGGGTCAGACCAACTACATACATGTCAGACTAGTTACACACAGGTCAGACTAGCTACATACAGGTCAGACTAGCTACACACAGTTCAGACTAGTTACACACAGGTCAGACTAGCTACACACAGGTCATACTAGCTACACACAGGTCAGACTAGCTACATACAGGACAGACTAGCTACACACAGGTCAGACTAGCTACAGTCAGGTCAGACTAACTACACACAGGTCAGACTAGCTACACAGAGGTCAGATTAGTTATACACAGATCAGACTAGCTACACATTGGTCAAACTAGTTACACACAGGTCAGACTAACCACACACAGGTCAGACTAGCTACACACAGGTCAGACTAGTTACACACATGTCAGACTAACCACACACAGGTCAGACTAGCTAATTACAGGTCAGACTAGCTACACACAGGTCATACTAGCTACACACAGGTCAGACTAGCTACATACAAGACAGACTGGCTACACACAGTTCAGACTAGTTACACACAGGTCAGACTAGCTACACACAGGTCATACTAGCTACACACAGGTCAGACTAGCTACATACAGGACAGACTAGCTACACATAGGTCCGACTAGCTACAGTCAGGTCAGACTAGCTACACACAGGTCAGACTAGCTACATACAGGACAGACTAGCTACACATAGGTCCGACTAGCTACAGTCAGGTCAGACTAGCTACACACAGGTCAGACTAGCTACAGTCAGGTCAGACTAGCTACACACAGTTCAGACTAGTTACACATAGGTCAGACTAGCTACACACAGGTCAGACTAGTTACACACAGGTCAGACTAACCACACACAGGTCGGACTAGCTACACACAGGTCAGACTAGTTACACACAGGTCAGACTAACCACACACAGGTCAGACTAGCTACATACAGGTCAGACTAGCTACACACAGGTCATACTAGCTACACACAGGTCAGACTAGCTACATACAGGACAGACTGGCTACACACAGGTCCGATTAGCTACAGTCAGGTCAGACTACCTACAGTCAGGTCAGACTAGCTACACACAGTTCAGACTAGTTACACACAGTTCAGACTAGTTACACACAGGTCAGACTAGCTACACACAGGTCAGACTAGCTACACACAGGTCATACTAGCTACACACAGGTCAGACTAGCTACATACAGGACAGACTAGCTACACACAGGTCCGACTAGCTACACACAGGTCAGACTAGCTACACACTGGTCAGACTAGTTACACACAGGTCAGACTAACCACACACAAGTCAGACTAGCTACATACAGGTCAGACTAGCTACACACAGGTCAGACTAGTTACACACAGGTCAGACTAACTACACACAGGTCAGACTAACTACACACAGGTCAGACTAACTACACACAGGTCAGACT
>NC_091755.1:46864169-46889169 GCF_043380555.1 Nothobranchius furzeri | reverse complement strand
TGAACACTAAGAAATCTCCACTTTCCGACTGCTGGCGCTCATTTTCTCACCGTCTTCGTCGCACTCTCCGCTCTCTCGCTCGCCTTTTTCCTCCTCCTCATTCCCTCTCGTCTCCCTCCACCCGCATGTGCTCTGCTGTGTGTCTGAGTCTGATCCTCCCTCTTCCCCGCCCCTACTGCTCTGTGTGTGGACAGTCTGGACACACTGTTACACGTGTTGACCAATCGCCTGTAGCTTTCACCAAAGCAGGGGGGTAGGGGGGAGGGGAGGGGACGGCTCCCAATGACGAGCCGGCTCCCGTCGTTCACTTCAAAGAGCCGGCTCTTAGAGCCGGTTCGTTCGCGACCGACACATCACTAGTATAAAACTCGTCCATTCACTGTGACTGACTCAGATTTATTTTGACATCATGATTCTCAGACTCTTTAAGCTTTTACCTGTTTAAAGACGCTGAAAACAACTTTTATCCGTCTTTTCAGTCCCTGATTTGGAGGAAGATGAACCTGAAGATGATGACACGAACAACGGGACCAGTTTTCCTCCTACACTGTCTCCAGGAGTAACTCTTTCAGAAACAGAGGAGCTGGCCGAGGAGCACCCCACCTCCTCATCCACACCTGCCAGCACCACTGAGCTCCTCCCCACACGAGGACCTGAAGATGGAGACACTCCACCACCAGGAACCTCATCAGAGACCAACCTCCCACCTG
This sequence comes from Nothobranchius furzeri, assembly GCF_043380555.1. Taxonomy (NCBI): domain Eukaryota; kingdom Metazoa; phylum Chordata; class Actinopteri; order Cyprinodontiformes; family Nothobranchiidae; genus Nothobranchius; species Nothobranchius furzeri. The sequence goes on along the minus strand of NC_091755.1, from coordinate 46,888,459 downwards.
GAGCCTCCTCCTCGAGGCCGAGCAGGCAGGAGGAGAAAGAGGAGCAGAGCAAGAAGGTGAGAGAGGAGAGTATAATCAGGAAGGAGGAAGTCTGGGAGAAAACAAAACCGGCGATGACATCATCAGCTGCTTCCATGTCCACGTCCATCCTGACTGGACTCCTGACTGGACTCCTGACTCTCAGGCTGTAAGGAGACGCTGAAGCTCAACCCGTCCTGCAGCAGCAAATGGGTCAGATCCTAACTCACTCACCTGCAAGCAGCTGCTGTTTAACAACATCTGGATGAAGTCTGAGCTGGATTACGGGACAAATTATAGCCTGCTTCCATGGCCTCTGGTAGAACCCAGCCACTGACACGGACCTAAACGATTTCACAGCAGACCGACTCGGATCAGCTGGAACACCAGCGAAGCAGCTGAAGAGCTCAGAATCCTCAGAGCAGCTTCATCGTTTTAACAACAAGATCTGATGAAAACACAAACCGTCGCCGTTTCAGTTTGATGCTACGGTTCTGGTGGGACGCAGCAGGAGTGGAGTACTCATTATCTACTAGAGAGTAAGACTGTCAGACAGGATGATTCAAGATGGCCGCCGCTGCTAGCCAACATTTTCAAACGCTGAAACGTCTCTAATCAGACTCTAAGTGACTCGGACACGTCAGAATGCTATCCAGTCTCTGGAAAGGCGATCGTTGAAGTGTTTTTAAAGGTTGATGAGCTTTTGCGGCCATCTTGAATCAGCTGATTTTAGGGTTAGGGTTCAGATGTTTAGCTTTCACCTTTCAGAGGCAAAACGAGTTTGAAACCATCTGACTGTGTCTGGTTTTTCCCTCGGCCTGACCAGCAGAGCGTAGAACCAGAACCAAAGCCAGGGCCAACTGGAGTCTAGGAGGACAGGAACGAGACAGAGGTGCACCAACAGTGAATACAAACATGGAGAGTAAAGCCAGTAGCACGGGTCCTTAAAAAGTCTTACATTAGCTTTTCTAAATTTAAGGCCTTAAAAATCCTTAAAAATGACAAATAATCCTTAAATACAGTTTCCAAAGGTCTTAAATTACCAAAGACCCAATGAACAAGAATTTCTAGTTAGTTTTCAGCATTTTTTGTGTGTGATGTAGGCGTAAGCGGAACCGTACACATTCAGTTGGTTGTGAAAGGGGGCTATTTTTAGATGAGCACATTAGCTGGTTAAGCTAGTGGGAGCTTGCGCCACGGGGAAGTGCAAGTTTAATGGTAACTGGATGGCTAATCCCACGTTAGCGACGTGGTTAGCACCGGTTCCAGACAATAGCTGGAAATTATAGCTCAAATTTAATTTAAAAAATAGCTTGAATTTGGTCAAAATGGCCTTAAAAAGGTCTTTAAAAGTCTTAATTTGGCTCCCTTAAACCTGCAGATACCCTGCAGTAGAGTGAATGTGGTCATTGTGTCCTCCAGTAGCATAGCTAAAGGGATGAGCCAAGACAAGCCAAGCTGACAGGGGTTTTAAAACTGAAAGCTGCTTCCAGAGGAGTCTGAGAACTGAAAGGTCTGCCTTCCGTTCTACTTATAGAACCACGCCTGCAGTCTGAGAACCAGATGTTCTGCTGAGAACATCTGGAACAAGAAGATAATAGAAGAAGAAGGCTGAGCTTTCAGAGCTTTAGAAGTTCGAACTGAAATACTAAATTCAGCTCTGGGTCTTACAAGGAGCTGATGAAGTGATGCTAGAGAATTTGAGCTCTCCTCCTAACTCTCATCAGTACGGAAGCCCCAAAGGCCAAAAAGCAAGACACAAAGCTGTCTCAATTTTTTTGTCTGACCACATTTACTTTTTCTCCGGTGGAAATTAGTTTGTGGAAGGAGGCAAAAACTGTCTGAAAATTTTAATAAAAATGTTAAAGGGATACTTTGCAACATTTTTTATTTTTAAATCGTTTTCTTGAGCCAGTTTGTGCTAAAATGACCCGTTACAGGGTCAACGAAAGTCCACCCAGCCCCTAGCGCCCCCTGTGGCCAGAACATCCCACTTCCGGTCCGGTCTGTGGCTACCTGACTGACACTGCTGTCTGGCTTCAGCACGTTTCCTGCATGTTTTAGATCATGAACACAGCAGATTTGTTTATTTTAGTGATGAACCACTCCTGTAGACACTCGGGAACACTGGGAGATGTCCCAGCTGGTGTTAAAAAGACGAATGCACAGCGAGGAGATAGGTTTTGCTTCGGACACTAGGGGGTGCCAAAAGCAAGCCTAGTATCCGTTTAAAATCTTAAAAGGCAAAAATCTGATCCAAAAATGTTTTAAATAATTACAATAAAATGTATTTGTTAGTTAAATATTTTTCCTTCTTTCAGAAATAAGAACATCGCTTCCTTAAGTCGCTGTTTTCAATCTTGGTCTGAGTCGGTTTGGTGAGATGTGGAATATAACCTGTTTTTGGCCTTTCAGGGCTTCCATACATCAGAATTATTTTGCACATTAATATTTCATTCAAGTGCTGTGGAGATTTGGGTGGACGTGAATAATCAGAACTTTTGCTGTATTAGGATATGGGTCGAGCAGAACCGCACAGTGTGAAGGTGGACTGTCTGATTTTTGAACTCATCTCACGAGGAAACACCAAACAAGTAGGAAGAGTAGCTGAGGAGTCTTATGTTTGATGTGTTTTCCTGTTTTTATTCTCCTGATTTGTTGGCCTTATTCTCTCAGAAAGAAACAGGGTGGTTTTTATTAATTTATGTCTCTTTCAGCAGGAATTTCTGCATTTATCTGGAATAACTGGTAAAGATGATGTAAATCTCTGTAGATGCAATAAATAAAGGAATACACTCTTTTGGTTACAGATTTGTGAACATTATTTTTAACAGCAAAATGGAATTTTTTCAGAATTTTTTCAGCGGCAAATAAAGGCATTCATTCATTCATGAGAGGTAAGAGATCAAAGAGCAGAGGACAAAGGATCACAGACCCTCTGAACTGTCTTCATTCTTCTGTTTTTAGACCTCACTTTTTAAAATCACACCGATTCATTTAACTTTTGTCTTCTGAGTTCACTAATGTTCTTTTCTGCTAATCTGACACAAACATCCGTAAAGACGCCGAGCAAAAGTTTTTAATGCAAAAAACATCAAGTTTATTCAAACTGAGTTATGCTTGTTTTCATCTAAATTTGTGTCCGAAATTAAATCCACGTCTTTCTGTTTCTTAACAGAAAAAAATCTCTAAAATTATTTTTACAGAAATTTTTCACGAATGGGAAAAAAGTTTGTAGTCAAACAACTACACAGCGGCGGAGCCCCGGGGGCGGATGAGGTTCGTCCTGGGTATCTCAAGGCTATGGATGTGGTAGGGCTGTCGTGGTTGACACGTCTCTGCAACATTGCGTGGTCATCGGGGGCAGTTCCTGTGGAGTGGCGGACCGAGGTGGTGGGTCCTTGGGGTCCTGATGGAGGAGATGGCGGAGGTGGCCGGGGAGAGGATAGTCTGGAGCTCCCTAGTTGGAATTCTGCCCCCGCGACCTGGACCCGGATAAGCGGAGGAAGACGACGACGACGACGGAAAAAAAAGATTATGAAACCATGATGTATGTATCTGTGCAGGTGTGTGTGTGCGCGTGTGTGTGTGTGTGTGTGCGTGCGTGCGTGTGTGTGTGTGTGTGTGTGTGTGTGTGTGTGTGTGTGTGTGTGTGTGTGTGTGCGTGTGTGTGCGTGTGTGTGTGTGTGTGTGTGTGTGTGTGTGTGTTGTGAGACACCACAGTTCTAAGGTGTAGTTTCAGCCTGCCGCCACTGGAGGGAGATTGTCCCACTTCAATAACAACTGAGCTTTGTTGTAGCGCTGTGGCTAACTTTAGCACTTGACTCCACTCAATCTTCGTGTTTAAATGTTACATTAACACAGTTTTATTTGTGTTTTAGCTAAATGAAAAATATATAACACTGTTAGAATTATAAATGTAGTGAATTCCCCAGCTTCATTGAGACAGAGGCTAAATGTTGTCAGAGTTCCAGCTTTTCGCCGCTGGAGGGCGTGATTTCCCCTCGTCGTTCATATAGTCAATTAAAACATATTTGTAGCTGAAGCTAGGGATGTGTGTGCAGTAGCGTTGTGTAGCTCACGCAGAGATAAACTATCTGTGTCCAGCTTGAGAAGTGGAGGTGTGGCGGGGGAAGACAGTCAAATGTGGGTGAGACGCGTCTAGCAGAACCCGGGCGTTTTTGCTAGCATTAGCTGCTACATGAGCCAAATAAGAATTCAGACCGGAACAGGAATAAAAAGGAAGAAATGAGGAACAATAATCCTAAAAGTAAGGAATATCTGCTGTCTGACCGTTAACATGATTTTAACTTTTGTTTTGCTGTTAGCAGGATGCTAGTTGTGTCTGCTGTGACGTCAGATTCTTTTGCGTGTGTCATCTGATGTTTACGCTCAGGTGTTTTCTAATGAAACTGAATATGAGAAAACTGCATTTGATTCTCATCAGGCTCTAAACTACATCGCTTTACTTATAAGAAAGAACAGCTTATATTAACTTTTCTAGTCATTTTAGAGCATTCAATTAAATGACTAGATGGTGATACAGCTCACTAGTCAGCTGCTTAGTTAGTGAGTGAGAGTTTGTGGTCTCATTTACCAGGTAATGAAATAATAAACAAGAAATTTGATTTATATTTTTGGATTGGTGGCAACCCTCGAACCCGCTGGTGGACACCAGCGGTTAGGGATCCTGTCAAGCTAAAGAAATAGTCCTATCAGGTCTTTTTGGCCTGTGGGACTCCAGAGACAGCTGACGGGTACCGGCAGTCCAAGCGTAGCGCGGCTCGGGTGGTCGCCAAGGCAAAATCCCGGGCGTTGGAGGAGTTCGGTGAGACGACGGAGCAAGACTTCCGTACGGCTTTGAGGAGATTCTGGTCCACCATCTGACGCCTCTGGGGGGGGGAGGTAGTGAGCTACCAACACTATCTACAGAGGTGACGGTGTGCTGCTGACCTCTACTCAGGACATTGTGGATCGGTGGGCAGAATACTTCGAAGACCTCTTCAATCCCACTGACATGTCCTCCAGTGAGGAAGCAGAGTCTGGGGACTTTGTGTTGGCCTCTAAAATCTCTGGTGCGGAGGTCACTGAGGTGGTTAAAAAGCTCCTCTGTGGCAAGGCTCCAGGGGTGGATGAGCTGACGTGGCTCTACAATATTGGGTGGACATTGGGAGCAGTCCCACTGGACTGGCAGACCGGGGTGGTGGTCCCCTTATTTAAAAAGGGGAACCGCAGGGTGTGTTCCAACTACAGGGGGATCACACTCCTGAGCCATCCTGGTAAGGTCTATTCAGGGGTTCTGGAGAGGAGGGTCCATCGGATTGTTGAACCTCAGATTCAGGAGGAGCAATGTGGTTTTCGTCCTGGCCTTGGAACACTGGGCAAGCTCTATACCCTTAGGGGGTCCTGGAGGGTGCGTGGGAATTTGCCCAACCCGTCTACATGTGTGTTGTGGATTTGGAGAAGGCGTTTGAGCGCGCCCCTCGGGGGGCCCTGTGGGGGGTACTCCGGGAGTATGGGGTACCAGGCCCTCTGATGCGGGCTGTTAGGTCCCTGTATGACCGGTGTCAGAGCTTGGTCTGCATTGCTGGCAGTAAGTCGGGCTCGTTCCCAGTGAGAGTTGGACTCCGCCAAGGCTGTCCTTTGACACCGATTCTGTTCATAACCTTTATGGACAGGATTTCTAGGAGCAGCCAAGGTGTGGAGGGCATCCGTTTTGGTGGCCTGAGGATCAGGTCTCTGCTTTTTGCAGATGATGTGGTCCTGTTGGCTTCATCAGAACGTGATCTTCAGCTTTCGCTGGAGCGGTTCGCAGCCGAGTGTGAAGCAGCTGGGATGAGAATCAGCTCCTCTAAATCTGAGACCATGGTCTTGATTCGGAAAAGGGTAGAATGCCTTCTCCGGGTCAGGGATGAGGTCCTGCCCCAAGTGGAGGAGTTTAAGTATCTCGGGGTCTTCTTCACGAGTGAGGGAAAACTGGAGCATGAGATTGAAAGGCGGATTGGTGCTGCAGTGATGCGGGCGTTGTACCGGTCTGTCGTGGTGAAGAGAGAGCTGAGTCAGAAGGCGAAGCTCTCGATTTACCGGTTGATCTATGTTCCTACCCTCACCTATGGTCACGAGCTTTGGGTAGTGACCGAAAGAATGAGATTGCGGATGCAAGCGACCGAAATGAGTTTTCTCCGAAGAGTGTCTGGGCTCTCCCTTAGAGATAGGGTGAGAAGCTCAATCATTCGGGAGGGCCTCATAGACCCGCTGCTCCTCCACATCGAGAGGAGCCAGTTGAGGTGGCTCGGGCATCTGATCAGGATGCCTCCTGGTGAGGTTTTCCGGGCACGTCCAACTAGGAGGAGACCTAAAGGTAGACCCAGGACACGGTGGAGGGACTATGTCTCTCACCTGGCCAGGGAACGCCTTGGGATTCCCCCGAAGGAGCTGGCCCAAGTGGCTGGGGAGAGGGAAGTCTGGGCCTCTCGCCTTAGGCTACTGCCCCCGCGACCCGACTCTGGATAAGTGGATGAAAATGGATGGATGGATTGGAATTTTGTATTTGAAAAATATTTACAGTCATCAGTATTTCATGTGAGATACCACAGATAGAAGTATGAAAGTATGGTAGTTGTAATAATAATAATTATTATTAGTATTATGTGACAGCAGTAGCTCAGGAGGTTGAGTGGGTTGTTCAATAATTGGGAGGTTGTTAGTTCAATCCAAATTCCCGCCATAAGAATGCTGCTGTTGTGTCCTTGGGCAAGATACCAATCTGCCTTGCCTGTTTGTGGTGGTCAGGGGGGCCGATGGCATCAGTGTTGGCAGTCTTGCTTTCATCAGTGCACCCCTGGCCAGCTACATAGTAGATCATCACCACCATGTCTGAATGAGTGTGTGTGCGTGCGTGCGTGCGTGCGTGTGTGTGTGTGTGTGTGTGTGTGTGTGAGTGGATGACCGATTGTGTTGAAAAGCATCTATTGGGGGGTGCACTATACAGATACAGGCCATTTGCCATTGAACCTGTTTGTGGACAAAACTAGAAATAATTTTGAAGGCTGCAGTTTGAACACCCCTGCTCTTGTTTTGGCCACTGGGTGGCGCTGTAACAACAGAAGTCCTAAAAAGCTGCGGATGGAGGGGTTTATTAGAGAGCGGCATCAAACTGCAGCATGTGGCTGTGGGAAACATTCTGAACGTGATGAAATCCTGAAGCTGAGCAGCGTGCATGCTGCTGCTTCGGGTCAGAACCGCACTTCTGGGTCCGAACCACTCTGACTGCAATCTCAGAGATGAGGTGGAAATGAGGGATGGAAGCAAAAAGCACAAAGCAGCAAAAACAGGGTGATGACAGAGAAATAAAGGAGAGAGAAACCCTGAATGGACACAACTGACTCTGCTCTCAGCCAATCAGAGTGTCCGCCTCCCCCCTTCCTGCATCCGGGCTCTGTGATTGGATAACAGGGGCAGAAATGCAGAGACTCAGGAACATAAAGACGAAGAAGCAGCTGGATAAAGACGGCCCGCTGCTCCTTCATGATGGAGGTGTTTACCACGATGGGCCTGAAGCCCACTGACTGCTGCAGCTGCTGTTTGGCCCACGGCATTATGGGAGCTGGAGTCCTCCAGGTGGCGCAGGAGGAGGACTGATCTGCAGAGGATTGTGGGTCAGCAGAGTTTGGAGATGTGAGGTGGTGGGCGGACGGCTTCCAGCAAACTCTTGTTTCTTTCCTTCCTGCTGCAGTTTCTCCCTTATCTCTTCTCTGTTCCCCTCACTCCCCACTTCATCTCCCCCTCCTCTCTCCTCCATCTCCCCCCCCCGACTCCACCTGCTCAAGGAGAAGCCAGGATGGGTTGTCGTCTCACTCGGACTAAGGTGAGTGAGCTCCAGCAGGTGTGTTTGGGCTGATGAATGGGTGAGCCGAGGTAGATGTTCTCCTTTAGACGTCTGCAGGAACAGATCACAGCTGAGCTGCATCTGAGGTTTTGTTTACATCTGGAGAGGATGAGGAGGCAGAAGAACAGCTGGGTGCAGGATCCATGGAGTAATCTGATTACTTTATTCTGAAGAGATTTCATTAAAAAATATATAAAATAGCTTTTATTTCCCTTTGTTTTAATCCCACCTAACTAAAAAGGGCTAAACGATGTAAAAAAAAAATTTGTAAAAACTTTTGATGTTAAACCAAAACTGAAAAATACTTCAGATCCTAAAAAGGGAACATGTTGTGGGCATTTATATATATATATATATATATATATATATATATATATATATATATATATATATATATATATATATATATATATATATGTATATTTATATGACAGGTGTAGGCCTCTGCTGATTGATTCAGATTCAGAGGGCTGTGATGTGATTAGGAGAGTTACGCTGAATCAGAGACTCGCTCAGGAGGAGGAACGCTTTCTAACACAACACCCGTCTCACTCAGATGGGTGTTAAATGTACACAGTGAACTACTGCGGTCGTGCAGGTTTTGTGCAGCCTACGGTTACAACAACCGGTGTAGAGCTGAAACAACTAATCGATTTAATCGATTATAATCGATTATTAAAATAGTTAACAACTTTTTTAGTCATCGATTAGTTGTTTAATAACCATATTTTACCGCATAAAGTCTATTTTTACCACAATCTGACATCGGTTACAAGCTGTTAAATTTGCCGCCAGTGTGTGGCAGTAATGAGCCACTGATCTACCAGTGGAGCCGTAGAAGAAGAAATGAGCCAATGAGTGCCCTCGGTTTTCATGACGTATCACGTTACTGACGCTCATCTTGCTGTGAGAGATGGCGGAACAAGAGGAAATACGGAAGAAAATAGAAGCGACAAAACTTTAGAGAAACCCCGGACAAAAACCTCACGAGTATGGGAGCACTTCAGTCTAGATGCCTTGAAAAGGCAAAATATGCAAAAACCATCTAGCATGGCACGGAAGCACGACGTCCCTAAGTGAACATTTGAGACGAAAACGTGGGGGCTGAGGAAGAGCACCGCGGTCAAGTGAGCCGTCATTTGGAAGAGCCAGCCCGGTAAGTAACAGAAAATAAACAAGCTGGACTTAGTGTTTTAGCTGAGTTCGTTATAGTGGATGTTAAACATGTTTTTTTGTCGCGTCAGTCTACGGTGTTCTACTTCTGATTGACTAGATGCAATCGTGAATCTCCTCCGTGTTGTGAATCATGCGCTTGCCAAATTCAGCACGTCTGTTTATAAGAATGTTCTCGTTAAGAGAAAAACGGCACAAACCCATAACTATGTTCCTCATTCAAAAAAGGACAACTCTGCGGTGAAAAATATACAGACGAGCTGTGTCCAGGTGAATATAACGCGGCATAGTTGTACGCTTTCAATTTTTAAATACAGGAGAAATTCAGAAAAAGTCATTTTTTTTACTATTAAAAGGCTGTTTTACTGTCTAACGCTGTAAAACGCCTCACAACACATTTTTATCATGTTTCTTAAACAGTATTACACAAAATAAACATTTTTCACATTTCTCTAGCTAATTTAAACACTCCCGACTCAAAGTAAAAACCTCATGAGCTTCTTACTCTGAGCTTTTTAATAGTAAAAAAATTAGACTTTTCTGAATATCTCCTGTTGCGGGCTATTTTGTAGAACGTAACCCTCAAAATAAATGATCACTGTATATTGTTAATTAATTCAAATAATTTAACATTGATTTAGTGTTGTAGTGTGTGTGCTGCTTTATTTTATATGTGTACTTATTTCAGTCTATTTGTGTTTCTTATGCAGAAAAAAACAAGCAACGATGGACAACTACATGGGGAACAAGACACTCACCCCCCAGCAATTCATACCACTTACAAACTCTATTCTAAACATGCTGGTAAAAGACATGAGGCCACTATCCATGGTGGAAGGAGCAGGCTTCCAGCTAATGCTAAAAAATTATTCTGGACTGATATTTTGCACTGTTTAGCTCATTTTCTACTGCTGACTGTGTTCATGTGCAATAAAATAGATTGCAGTCAACTGCACAATTCTCTTATGTTTTTTTTTCTTAACTGAAATGCATCCATCACTTGTATAGGTTAAATAGCTAAACAGTAACAAACCGATTAATCGATTAATCGAAAAAATAATCGACAGATTAATCGATTATGAAAATAATCGTTAGTTGCAGCCCTAAACCGGTGTACAGTTGAAAACGTTTATTTTTTAGCCTACCTGATAGGATTTCATATTTTAATTTTTTATTTAGTTTGTTTAATTATATTAATATTTTAATTATGCTGGAAAAGCTTGATAAAATGTGTATTTTAGTTGGGCAAGCACCTTTCTCAGTAGAAATTAATGCACTGGGTGTGAATGGGGAGCCTAATGGTGCGTTCGATTTGTCCTAGGAACTCGGAAATCCCCACCTCAGAGTAGGAAAAATCAAATGAAACGCCCCCCCACGTCGGATCTCCCAGTCGGAAACTCGGAAAATTTTCACAACCCCGACTTCGAGATCCAAAATGGCAGCTCTCCGTATCAACAACAGTAGTTTTGATTGAAATGTGTTTATTTTACAAGACACTCTCATAAGAGTGCGTCTAAATCAGTGTTGTAGCCTCTGCAACTCCAAGCTGAACAATTTAAAAGTGTTGCTTTAGATCGTCTTTGTCTTTCTTCAAATATTTTTTGAAGATGAGCTTTCGTCTGTGTTCGTTTTCGACGGCGTCGCCTTATTGGAATCCGGACTTCTCCGTCTCCGGCAACCAGAACGCTGTTAACTCGGGTGTGACGTCATTCCTAGTTCCGAGTTTCGACTTCCAAGGAAAATCGATCGCACCCTAATGCCTCATTCCCATCTGTACCTGGTCGGCCCTGCCCGGATAGCTCCGGTCAGCCCCGGCCTGGCCCGGTTGATTCCACACATCCTTGCTTAGGTATGCAAGGGATGCAGTCAGAGACATTTTCAGCTTCTAGGTAATCAGCATGATAATGAATGATGATGAATTGAGCATGCCTTAAGCCCATGTGGGCTGATTCTACCCACCAATCAGAGGCTTGCTCTAATGGAAGGTGTGGTTGTGTTGGCCCTGGTCAGCCTGAAGCAGACCACCTCAGAAAGAGGGCTGAAAACAGTCTCGTTGCACCCTGAAAAAAGGCAGGCCACCAAGATATGTAAGCAAGGTATGCTATCCGGGCCGGGCCGACCAGGTACAGATGGGAATGGCCCATAAGTCACGCCCATGTACTTCCGGACCACGGGTCTCTGGAAAAATGAAAAATTGAATGCAAGTCAACGGGTCTAAAAATGCCTTTTTCTAACCCCGATTGTTATGTGCCATGGATTTCACATCTGACGTCCGTGAATTTTAAAGACACATTTTGATACCAAGAAAGATTTTATTTTCGAACAGGAAGAAACGCTATTTTAGGTTTTGTGTGAAACTAAGTCCAAGACTACAAATGCGCTTCACGAAAGTGACGTCATCGAACCAGACACGGAGAAAAACAGGAGGAAAAAATGCTATATAAGTTCTGCAAACTTTAAATCCTTCCTTCAGGAGGAAAGAACCACCATAAATCTGTCCATGTGGTACGTAGCCGCTACGCTAGGGGGGAGGAGATTATGTAGTGACGTCATATAAGTCATGTCCGATTTGTAGTCATTTAATTACAAACTTTTACAAGCTGATGAATCTCAAAGTACGTGACTGGCGTGGTCGAAACACCCATCGCTACTTTTCATTTAAATTGAAGTACAACATGTGTCGGATCCAGGGCGTAAGGCAAAGCGGATTAGGGAATAGCTCTTTTAGCTTCTGTGACTTCAATTTCTTCTTTTGTTCTTCCGGGGACCCATGAGCAGACCAGAGAGGGAGGAGACTTGGGGTGTTTCTCAAGGTCAAGGCGCCTGGCCTTGCGAGGCGATGTCTTGCGAGGCCAGGCGCCTTGCTTACGAGGACACTGTCCTTCCTTGGTCAAAGAAAACGGTTAAATGGAACAGACTTGCATCACGTAACCGTGGCTTCCATAGCGGTCACGTCACAGAACGTTATCTCCCGTGTCACGTGACATTTTATACGTATTAGTTTCAATATAAATATATAATGAGCCTTTTACTTTTTAAATTGTGTATATGTTTATTAAATCAAATATATAAGTGAGTTTCTACCCGCTAGCCACCGAAGCTGCAACTACTAAGCAACTAACCAACCATAGATAACTTCTTTGGATCTAAAACAACATTTTAAATTAGTTGACTTACTTTTAAACTTGAAATTTTCCCCAGAAGTAGCTGCCGGCTTCTGATCCGCCGTCCTTTTGAAAATACCGCGGTGTATTCTGGGTAATGTTTGACCAAGGCTAGGCTACAAGACACCTCCCGTGTTTCCTTGCTCAGCTAGCTAAACGGCTAACAAACAGAGAACACACGCCTCGGTAGAACATGAACATTGGAACACGTCTTGGTGGCTCCCGATGACGTATCTCCAAGGCAACCGGGGCGGGGCTAAGGCATCAAGGCAAGGTTCCATTGAGAAACACCCCGGGGCTCCCTATGGAGACCAATCTAACATGGCGGCCGGCCACTACAGCACCTCCTATAGGCAGCGCCAGTCCACGGGACGTGTATATATGTATGTCTGTGGTCTTGACTAGTATAAGCTAACCGTTAGCATTAGCAACTCCACCACACAGCAGAACTTCTCCAGGCTTGTGTTATTTGTGGAGATAAAACATCAGTCGGTGGTGGTCGTGTTACTGTTAGCCAATCAGAGGAGAGATGTCCAGATATCAGGACATAACAGTCCAAAACCTGCCGTCTGAAGCTCATCTGTGATGTGGGCAACTTTTAGTTCCTGGAAATGGTGCACAGGTGTGGTTCTGATCCGAGCTAAGAAAGGGCTCTGCACCATGATGCTGCCTCCACCGAGCTTTGGTGAACTCCACACGCCAGACGAGCAGGAGGTGTTGAGGCCTGATAAATACAGGTGGAAGCTGATTGGTCGTCCTGTGACCAGCTGACCGGACCAGCTCGGTTTGCTTGATCCCTGAGTTGACTTCCGGCTGCACTGCTGGGTTCTTACTGCCAACATTTCCAGAGATGAAGAACATAAACATTAGGGATGTAAGAAAATATCGATATGGCAATATATTGTGATATTTTCCCCAGCAATATTATTTCGATATTCAAAAGTCGTGTATCGGAAATATCGATATGGCAATATATCGTGATTTTTTTCCTGCTGTTATTACATCGACATTCAAAAGCTGTGTACCTAATTCCTGAAAGAATTTACATGCAAACATTTGTGTATTTTCTTTTCGTTTTGTGCAATTCAATCGCCACCCGCTAGTTGGCAGCAGTGTGCAACGGGTTTTGTTTCCGCCACTGAAATGTAAATCCCTCCATCATGGTTCAGATACCTCATGTTAAACATGTTACGTATCAGTTTGGACTGTTTATTGAACATTCTTACAATAAGTTCAGTAAAAAAAATTGCTTGTAATGCCTGACTGAATGTATCGCAATATATCGTGATGCATCGTATCATCTCCCCTGTATCGTGATATGTATCGTATCGCCAGAATTTCAAAAATACACATCCCTAATAACCATGAAGACTATTTAAAAATGAACTTTTTGTTTTGAGTTGGGACTAGGGCTGCAACAACGAATCGATAAATTCGATGAAAATCGATTACTAAAAGCGTTGGCAACGAATTGCGTCATCGATTCGTTGTGTCGCACAACTCTTCCAAAAGCGCCCCCCCCTTCCCGCCCGCCGTTGAGCGCAGACCAGAGCAAGTCAGATCAGCGCGAGGGAGAGCCGCAGATCAGCGCGAGGGAGAGCCGGCAGACTTTCGCTGCTGCGAACCGGTTCCGCATTGTTGCACTGCGATCCAGGCAGCTGCTTCCAGCGCACGGTCCATTCTCAAAGTGGCGCAACCAAAAAACTATAATTAGCACACGATCGTTCATGTCCGCTCATGTTCTCTATTTTCTGTCTTATTTGTGCCTGAAGCTCGCTACTGCGGAGCTCATCACCTGTGCTGTGGTGATGTCACCTCACGCAGCATCGAAAACACGCTCTGCGCTTTTCGGTCAGGAGATCCCTTTGATCTGCTCAAAAGTAACTGATGAGGTGAAAAGGTAAGAATCCAGGCAACAGATTTTCTGGAGAATTAAGAGGAGATGCAGGAAGAAGAGAGACAGACAGGACAGGAAAATAGTTCAATAAAAAGAAAACAAAACAAAGTGTTGAAAAGTAAAATGTAGGTAGATTTATCTCCACTACACGTTTTTACCAGTAAAAAACAATAAGTTATACACATGTCATATTTATACATCTGATACAATTCAGGTCACCTTCAACACTCAGTCACACACCCAGGGCCGTTTCAAGACATTTTGGGGGCCAAGGCAAAATGCCCCCCCAATAACTGGGCTCCCCAGAAGCCTCTGTGTAATCCATACCCTCTCCAGTAGTGTTAGTTATATGGTGTTTATAAAAGCTCCTCAGACATTACTGACATGTTCTAATATTATCAGATGAAAAACTAAATTATCAGACATGCTGTCTCATCTGCTTCTTTTCTAAACTTGCAAAAAGTAACAAAACTATTTGAAAGCCACTATTTGTGGATTCTCTGAAAGTTTCCATGGAGTGTGTGACAACTTATTTTATCATTGATCCTATCGTCTAATCTCACAGCTGAAACAAGCATCCTTAATCATCTGTGCACAGGAAGCTTACCGATGCTGTAGTAAAACAAAAGGTATAATAATTTATTATTAATAAAACCTTGTTGCAGCACTAAAGCAGAAAAATTAGATTTTGCATTAAATATGCAAAATATTTACATATGAATTGTTTTAGAGCCCTTTAATTGGCAGAATCTGATATTAATTTAGTTCTTACAAAAAATGGGTCCCAACATGGTTTGTGTGGCGTTGCCATAGTGTGACGTCATAGGCACAGATCCCCTGTCCTCTTGTTTGGAAATGGAAATATGGTCACCCTATATTAAATATGATCACCCTACATTAAACAAACTGTCCACCCGGGCTTTTGCACTGCACAGAGACGCTTCGCTGCCTACGACTGAACGTCAGTTGAGAGTCAGTCTCATGCAGACTGACCAATGAAGAGAGGGCCTCAAGTTAAGACCCTCTCCTCATTGGTCAGTCCACACGAGGTGGGTCAAAGGTTACTCTGGGCGGGTTACGTGTTGTCAGGCATTCAAGTATTGAGTATATTTACTGCATATTACAGTAAAATATTCTGTATGTGACCACATTATGGTGATCCTTGGGTCGTGATGATGGAGCCCTTGAATATTGTTGCCCAGGGTACAACAAAGTGTTAATCTGGCCCTGGTTCCGCCGTCACATTCCCGCAGAAACTGGTTGATCACACCGGGGCCAGACTACTAGCATGTGGTTTTACAACCACAATGTCCTCAGAAGCAAAAACGCTTTTAAAAGGGAGGGAGGAGTCCTAACTGTTGCTGCAGGCGTGTTGTGTGAGAGTGCAGTTATATACTGGTTAATATATTTTTGGGTTCAGTTGCTTTCATGTGGCCTAATGTGAGTCTATTTGGGATCATTGGAATGATCAGCAGCATTTCTTGATGTGACTTTATGGCAGTTGCCCAGGGCATCATCGCAAGGAGGATGGCATTCATTTACTTTTGTTTTATTTGGTATTTTTTCAGTCATTTTTGGAAATAGTGATCAATTTTGATTAATTCACAGCCTATGTTTAATTACATTTAAAATAAATGTCAACAGATGAGATCAAACAAAACAGATGAGAATTGCCCTTAAGCTGTTTAACTTGGACCAAGCATTTTAGGTCACAGATAGATGTAGCTTAGGGTCTCTGTCTATACACCTTATAAGACAATTTAGGTGATGGCATGTTGTTTTTCTGCTATTGAACTGTTTTCTAATAAAGTTGTGTTAAATAAATTGAAGGAAGGAGAGAAATAACGTTTCCCTAGCAGTTTTTAAAAATGTCCCCATGTGATCCGATTAATCGATTAATCATGTCGAGACCCCATCCGATTAATCGATTATCCAAATAATCGTTTGTTGCAGCCCTAGTTGGGACCTTTTGGTTTTTTGAAGCCTGAGTGTGTGGTTCGAACCTCCTTAGCGCGTTTAACTTGAAGCTTGTTAATGATTGGGCCAGTTTTGTGTCAGCAGCTGTAAACAGCTGATCTGTTTGGTAAACCGACTCAGAAGTTTGGTTTCTGCTGAATCAGACACAAATCATAACCAGCTCAGATTCACGACTCTAAAAAACAGAAAATCTCGGTTTCCAGCTAAAACAGAATAAAACGGTTTCAGCATCACTGGCGTTTGACGTCCGAGGTTAAAACAGCAAAGCTCACGGGACAAATGTCAGTTTAGCATCAGCTGTTCAAACACCTCAGGTGTTTTTATTCCTGTCTGACTTTTAACAGCAGGTTTTTAAACGTCTCACAAGTCGACCCTTCTGCTTTTATTAGTGTAAACCAGAGAATCAAATCCCGACAACAAAAAGCAAATTCATGTTTTCATATGGAGTTGCTCAGCAGACCATCCAGGTAAATGATCACCTGAAGGAGAACACGCCGAGTCTGCAGACTGGGCTGGTTCTGATTGTTTAAACTCGGGGATGATAACAGAGGGAACTGCAGAGTTCTGGAGGTCAGGTGGAGTTTTTCCTGGAAAGTGTGTTTTCGTCCTCCTGCTCCTCTCATCATGTCTCATTTCTCAGAGTTAAACTGACCGTGTTGTCTCTGAGCGTCCCGTCTCCCTGCCGAGTGCATCCAGCAGAAAAACACTCCACACTAATGAGCGCTCTAGTCCTGCAGAGCCCACCCAGGCCCAGTGTTCGCCTCAGAATCCTAGAGGTGTTGATGCTCTTGTGGACGTGAACTAACGCCTTCTCAGCTGACTGTGAGAGACCTGCAGGACTAATCAGAGATAGGAAGCTGCTGAAACCAGAACAAGTGAAGACATTAGTGATAAACCAGACCAGGACCAGAGGATTCTGTGGGTCTGGAGTAGAGGAGGGCTCTAAAACCTCGATCAGTTCCAGAAGCTCTTGGATCCGGTCTGCCGTGCAGACTGTGGATCTGGATCTGATCTGGGAACAGTGATCTGAGCATTTGCTGTGGCAGGATGGAGACCGACACTTTGACACAAGTGGGTGGTGGTGCGTGCAGCGCTGGCGGCTCAGCGCGCCCGCTTCGCTCCGCAGAAACCGATTCTTTAGGAATTATTTTTGCTGCGTTCGGGTGTCGATGTGCTCCATAGTGTCCAGGCTGAAGGCTTAAATCCGTGCATCAGAATTAAACCTTCACCCATTTATGTCTCTGTAGCCGACACTCTTTGTGTACGCGTTTCAAAAGAAAGCGTGAGTCACTCTCCACTTCACAGCACAGCTCACAAGCTCTTTTCCTCCTGAACATTAGTGAATCCATCAGAGGGAAACCGTTAACTCAGCTGGATGTTGGTGCTTTTTACTTCAGTTTCGTGTTCCTGACCTTTTTTTCTTCTCCTGTCTGATTTTTCAACACGTCACGCAGAAGAGCAGCGCTTTCTCCTGATCCTTGTCAAAATGAGCGAGGCGTTCGGGTCGTTTAATGGCTCAGCATGATGAAACCACACGGCCTTTAAGGGTTTGTCCAACAGAACCCCCTCCTCTGTTGAACCGGTGACCTCTGCCTGAGCGTATCACGGGTTGCTCCGAGGCGTTTCCTTGTTGGGGGGCGGGGTCAGGCTGAAAAGCTATAGCTGAGACCTTTAAAGTGAAGGGCTGCTGGAGTCACTCGTTCATCCTGAGTCCACGTCTGAAACAACCTGTGGAGGAAATGATATTATAGCAATGTCATTTCATCACTCGTGGTGTGTCGTTAGCAACAAACCGCTAACTCGGCTCCGACTCAGGGGCGGGGCCTTATTCTGCTGGACCCACCATGCAGCCGGTCACGTACAGGGACAGCCCACAACAACACTGTGTAGGAATGAAAAATGGGGCAAATGATGTAGATCCAAACATGCTGGGGGGATAACACTGGAGCTAGCATTATGAGCTAAAATGGAGCTAATCTCAGAGCTAACTTAACAACATCACTAACTTCAAAGCAAATATCATAGCTAAGGTCGGAGCTAACATCAGATCTAGCATCAAAGCTATCATGTGAGCTATGTTAATGAACTAATAATAGACCTACCCTCTAAGCTAGCATTAGGGCTAACATCAAGGCTAATTACTGTCACTAACCCAAACTTCCTTCTGTTGGAGTCATCAAGGTATGACATCACTGCAGTCTGATTGGCTGCTTTTGAGTCAAAGAAACGTTGATGGTCCAGAATTTAAACTTCGACGCTCCTCTACAGGTGGTTTTATTTTCTTAAAGCTGCAACGGCAAATTTGGAAAACTAATTAGCCTAAAACTTTTTTTATGTCTCTTAGCAACATGCTAACATCGTTAAGCTTTAAATATATCGTGGAGATAAGGAGGCAAAACAAAACCAAAAAAAGGAATAAAGTGGTTCTCTTGCATATATCCTAAAAACCTCCACCACAACCACAACTCGGACCAACAGCAACCACTGGACCATTCGGTTGTCATCCTCACTGAACCGCCGCACTTCCCTGGGTCCTCCTTAAGCTTGGTTTATGCTTGGCGCACTTACTTTCCGCTTGGTGATGCGGCTCGCGGATGGAACGCGCTTCACAACTTGCAGCGTTTATGGTTCATGCGGCTTGTCTCTGCGGTGAGCCAATATTCTCCCGAACTGTAGGGGGCAGCATGGAGCTCTACGGCATGCATCCGACACTACACCATAGTAGAAGTAAAAATGACTGTTTACAACATGGCATTCCAGCATTTTTTAACAGCGTCCTCGTCTTTTCCGACAGTGCGAGCTATTTCTCTCCAATAATTATAAACAACACGTTGATCAAGGTGATCTTTGAGAGCTAAATCATACAAATGTCTGTATTTACGAACCTCTGCCATACTAGTTCTGGCCAGTCCACCATGTTTTTCCACGTCCGACCGTCCGCGTGGTTAGAAAATTTCCTAGGTGCGCGGTGCGGAAAGTTTGGGCCGTGCGGAGGCGCGGTGGAGGGGCGTGGTTGTTAAAATGACCTCGCGGACGCGTCAAGCATAAACCAACCTTTACGCGCTCACGTCTTTAGCAACAGAACACCAGTGGTATGAGAGGTTCAGAGAAGGAGAAACAGCCGGCTGCTACCACTTTAAATTTAGGACAAACCACCAGAGTCCCAAAAAGAAAAACACCATTTGAAGTCACGGACAACTAAAGACGTTTGGACCTAGAAAACTGCGACTGGTGTTTAGAGCTATCTCGTTTCCTCGCCAATGTGGGTTTCTGATTCCGGCTGAAGCGTCTCAGGGAAGATACCTGAGGGGAGTGGTGAATGTTCTGTCACCAGAGCTTGTTTGCAGATGTGGGTGACGGTGGCACAGGAGTTAAGTGCTCACCTCGTAATCAGAAGGTTGCAGGTTCGAGCCCTGCTTTTACAGAGTCCTTGGGCAAGACACTGAACCTTGCTAACGTTGCTTGTTGGTGGTGGTCGGAGGGACCGGTGGCGCCAGTGCTCGGCAGCCTTGCCTCCGTCAGCGCGCCCCACGGCAGCTGTGGCTACATCGTAGCTCATCCCCACCAGTGTGTGAATGTGTGTGTGAATGGGTGAATGGCTGATTGTGTTGTAAAGCGCCTTGGGGGGTTTCCAGGTCTCTAGAAGGTGCGATATCAAATACAGGCCATTTACCATTCGCTATAACAGCTTTAAGACAAAGGTCCATCTCTATAAAATGGGTCTTTGTTGCATTTGTATTTGATGACCTCAGATGGCCACGCCCACCAATGACAGGTGTAGGAAAGGTCTGTTGAACCCTGATGTTAGCAGTGATTTTTCTCTCATTGGTTCTCAGAAGATTTTCATGTAAACCTGCTGGTATGAATGTGCGTGCTGCCCCGGTGGATCCCTGGACGTGCTCGTCACCGTTTGAATCATTCCTCCGGTTGTGTAATACGTGTTGTTTGTGAGTTTGCAGTGAATAATTTTAACACTGGCAGTCGGAGCCGAGCCGAGACCGTGTTATATTCTGTTTTTTGGGACGTGCAGAGCATCACATTCGGTCTTCTGGCAAACTTTGAGCTCCTGACACTTTTCCTGCATGCTGATGGGATTTTGTGCTGAGAAGGAAGAGTGTCACATTTGGTGAGTTTGGAGACTCAGTGAAAAGCGAGTCAGAGCATCATACACAACACGGAGAGGCGGTGAGATCAGTGCGTGTTACTGTCAGAGTGCAGTAGAGCGCGACACACATCTCCAGGCTGCAGCACATCACTCCAAGTGTGTGTGTGTGTGTGTGTTTGCCTTGTTTGGTGTTTCAGACTGTGTGTTTGTGAGTGGTGGGCCCAGAGGGGGGGTCCACTGAGTGAAAGGACTCCAGTCCAGGACCCGGGGTGATGGAGCGCTGGATTGTGACCTACATCCAGCCGAGTCTTACGCTCCCATGTGACGCTCCGACACAAGCAGCCACCGTTGGTTTTGCTGTGGACTCAGCAGACGTGATGAGTGGCTTGCACTGCAGGCAGAGAGCTGTCCCTTTGTCTCCTCAGCTGACAGAATGGTGACACGCTCACATTTCAGACTGCACGTCCTCTTTAATCCTCACAAGTCTGCCAGAGATGAGCCACCCTTTCATTTCAAACCATCTCGACTCGGATCATCGTTACCATTATAGATCAGTAAATACTTTCTGTGGGACTTGTTGGGCTAAATAAATCAGCTGTCAGCTTCCATGGTTGGGATGGGTACCAGGTCGCTCCAGGTGATCTCAGATTTACCTCCAGAATTCCCAGAGGAGTGGGTGGAACCGGCCCAAACCGCTTTCGTTAGCATTTGAAGGTGCCACCGACACTGATTAGCTGCTGGTTTGTTGTGTTTGCATCACGGACATCAGGTCATTTCAGGTCATCGGTAACCAAAGTCACGCCCATCTTCTACCGGACCGGAACGAAAACGAATTTTAAAGGTACTTCCTGATACCGGTGTGTGCGTTACGAGTGCAAAGTGAGTTTTTAAGGTGCGATTGAAAATCCTGAAGAGAAGGCGCTTGCTCCACTGTCAGGAGGAGCTCGTTCCACAGCGTAGGGCTGTTACTGAGAAGGCCCTGTCCCTCTCTGATCTCAGTGTGGAGCGGGGAACCTCCAGCAGCTCCTGCCTCATCACATCAATACTTTAAAATGAAGTACAACACGTGTGATCCCGGGCGTAAGGCAGATCCACAGTCCAGCTCCCACCGGGTTCCATTATGTCACCGTGTCTCCTATATGAGACACTGGTGGTCACCATGGTGATGCGGATGAGACGCAGTGGGAAGCATTAACGTTACTGTTATCTTCGGTTCTCGTTTAGCCTAGTGAACTAGACCAAATTCTTGCTTTGCAAAGTTTGGTCTAGGCATGCTCCATTGGAACCTCAGCAGCTCCTACCAGGACTCTGGCTAGCCAATCACAGCTCTCTAGAGGGGTTTCAAACACATAAAGAGCTGTGATTGGTCCATAATGGTGGGCCAATCATAGTGCTCTATCTGCTTAGTGAACAAATCACAGAACTTTATCCGCTTTGTGGGCCAATCAGGGCACTCTATATGCCTGGTGGGTGGGATGATGCAACAGAGTGAAACAAGAGTATGCCACATTCATTGTCCAGTGGAATGCGGAGATCATTTGAAAGACAACGGTAGAACCCGCCCCACAACCGAGAGCCGTCAATGGAGCATGGCCAGACTAAATAATACATTTATTTAGTCTGGCTTGCCAGGCTAGTTCTCGTTTACTCCTCTTAGATGGTTTCTTCATCAGGGGCAGCTTGAGCTGATAGGACCTCCTCCACCCAGAGACACAAGCCTGCACTTTCTCTTCTCCCGGCGTCCAACTGAAGAAAAGTGACTCAGTTTTATCGTTTTACATAAAAATGGAATGAATCATATGCCACGTTATGTAACAGCTGTAGTCAGGCACGCCAGAAAGTTACATTCAAAGAGCCGACGACCTCAGAAGGGAGGCGGAACACCCACTTTACCGATGATGATAAAAGCAACCCGCCACGTCTCGACACCGACGCCATCGGAAGACGTAAAGCAGAGCCCGCAGGTGGGGTTGTGAGTTAGAATCCCGCCACAGCTCTGCTGCTTCACATGTTGCCTCTCCTTGTTTGTCAGGCGAAGACTCATGACCCGTCTCATCACCGACGCCGGGAGGAGCTGCACTACGTGGACGAGTATGGACAGCAAATCACTGTACAGGTTGACGGTAAAAGAGGGCGTGGCCATGGGAGGAGGCGGTCCCACTGCGCAGTTGAATGCAACCTCCCAACAGAGAGACGGTGGGAGGCCCTGAGAGCCATGGGGCTGGTGGAGGGGGAGGAGGGCCAGGGAGGAGTCTATGGAGCAGGGTAAGAGCATCCAAGATTCCTGCTGTTGGGAATATTACTATCCGTCCGTTATGGAAGGCCGTGTAGGCCCGTGGGGTCTCCGCTGTGTGGCTTATGGCGTACAACACGTGAAGTCAGAGCACAGTCTTTACGTTTTTAATCCTTTGACCCAGTGAGACATTAGGTTATAATTTCTTGCATCAATGTGTGAAAAGTTCAGAAGTTTATTTTTAAATGTTTTAGTCTACAACGTCACTGACTTTAGGAGGTGAGGTCTGCCGGTGTCGGTACAAGATCTGCTCAGGTTCCAGATCGGCTCGGGGTCCATCGACTGCCGATGACGTCAAAGTAGTTGATTGGCTGAACATGAACCTTACGGAATTACGTAATCACGTTACGTTGGTCCAGGCAAATGTTTCTGTTGGAAAGATGGACAACTTTTACAAAGAAATCCATCATTACCTCTTTGAAAATACACTTTTACCATAGAGCTGCATGTTTATTAGGGCTGAACGATTAACTGCATGTGCAATTAAATTGCGATGTGACAAAAGGAGATTTTCTAATCGCAAAGGCTGCAATTTGGCAGCAAGTGGTTAGCGCAATGCTAATATACATGGAAAAACCCATAGGAATGCTAATGCTAATATCTCCGATTACATTATTACAAGTTATGAATTAGAAACGTGCAAAATGATTACATTTGGAGTCAAATAGAAAGTAAAACTACCATCAATCAAATAAGTACAGACAGGTATTTTAGTAAAGCCAGAAAACTTTTAACTCCAGAGTTTTGGCTAGCAGCTATGAGCGTACCTGAACTACGCATGGACAAGACGTCAAAAACTCTAAACACAAAATACTTCAATAAACGGGACACACTTCTTTCCTGCAAATACAATTTCACAGGTGTTGCTAACACCTATGATCCTTCAAGGGATGTGCTCAAAGAGGAGTTCAACATTATGAATAAAATATAGTGTTTCATTTTACAAATACCATTATAAACACAAACTTACGTCGTAAGAAACATTATTTTAATAACGAAACTGCTAAATTCTTTCCAACAGTATAGATGTGTAGTGTATTTTGTCCGAGTGGGTTTGCCGTACTTTGACGTCATCGGCAGTCGAAGGACCCCGAGCCGATCTTGTAGCGACACCGGCTGCACACGAGAGCAAACGGCCGTTCCAGGCCGATACCTCGCTGCGTGCGCCTGATTTTCTGCCTCAGGAGACACGGAGGTGAAAATCAAACCGGTTTGATGTTTCCCGCCTCACGGGGGGTGGAAACTCACCGTGTGCGCATTACGTGAGCTGCCGGCTGAGCTGAAACGTTCTAGTGGCCATTCAAAAGCACGCTCTCCATGAAAATCAGCCGCACACGGCGAGGTATCTGCTGAGCAAGCGGTCGTTCGAGGCTTGAATGAGCAGCGTGCTCTCTGGAGTCTCCTGAAGCTTCATGAATATTAATGAGCTGGAGGAGGTTCTGCTGAGGCAGCTGCTGGTTCAGAACACTCTGCAGGCCCGTGACCAGGCAGACCTTCCCATCCTGTGTTTAACTCTTTGTTTTCCACTCAGCTGTTCCCGTTATAAGTCAACCCTAACTCGTCTCATTTTGCATCACAGGACCTATTATGGACACATGACCGTGTCACCTGACCTGTACCCTACCAACAGCCACCTGATGATGTCACCTGATGTCTATTCACCCAGTGGGTACCTCCCTACACCACTAAGCCACCAGCACCCCGGCTACCTGCCCACTGTCTCCTACAGCTTGGACCACCTGGACAGGCTGGACTACCAGGTGTTCTGATCTGGA
>NC_091755.1:46804169-46859169 GCF_043380555.1 Nothobranchius furzeri | reverse complement strand
GTCGTGACCGGCTCCTTCACGTGCTGTGGAAGCTCACTCCTCTTCTTCACGGCTTTTCTCTACGGGTCATCAGCGTCAGAATGGACTCCATGTGGGAAAGAACTCCGGTCCGCCTGACCGGTCCTCGGTTCTCTTTGGGCCGGGCCAGGTGTGTAAATAAAAGATCCGTCCTGGAGCTCAGAACCCAGACAGCATCGGATCGTCCCTGATGTTAAAAGCTGGCATCCGCTCGATAATCCAACACGGATTTTATCTGCTGCTTTTCCTCCGACCTGAAAACGAACTAAAATCCTGGAGAATACGGAATTATTTCATCAGGAAAACCCGTTTCCCTGATTTATTTTCCTTCTTTTCAGAACCTAAACGAACCGAAAGATCAGCAACATCTCAGACGTTTTCACTGACAGTGAGGCTCCAGGTCGTTCCCATGGAAACGTTCCGAACCTCAATTCAGATAGGATTAACAAGCTAACGGCTAGTTGTGTGTTGTCCTTGGTGTCACTGTGTCGCCTGCTGAAGGTGGGAATGTTCCAGGCTGTGTCAGAATCACGCCAGCTAGCTGCTGCAGCCCGCTGAAGCTAATTAATGATCATGTGACATAAACCTGACAGCAAAGCAACGACGTAGGGCTGTGGCGTACTTGCTGTTTAATGACGCAAACGCATAAATAAAATGGCTGCCAAGTTATTTGCGTTGATTTGAAGCGTTATTTGTGCGCGTCTCCCAAAATTAATGCAGCGCAACGCGTCCAAATGCCACAATATACCAGTAGGTGGAGCAACCAGTGGGTGGAGCAACCAGTAGGTGGAGCAACCAGTGGGTGGAGCAACCAGTGGGTGGAGCAACCAGTAGGTGGAGCAACCAGTGGGTGGAGCAACCAGTGGGTGGAGCAACCAGCAGGTGGAGCAACCAGCAGGTGGAGCAACCAGTAGGTGGAGCAACCAGTGGGTGGAGCAACCAGTGGGTGGAGCAACCAGTAGGTGGAGCAACCAGTGGGTGGAGCAACCAGTGGGTGGAGCAACCAGTGGGTGGAGCAACCAGCAGGTGGAGCAACCAGCAGGTGGAGCAACCAGCAGGTGGAGTTGACAAAGCGAGACACACCACGGTGACTCCGTCTCTGGTTTAGAGGTCTTTCACACCAGCTACGATACCGCTGCTGTCTTTTTTCTGTCGTGATCTCAAAATTAACCAGAGAGTGAGCTCTTTTATTGATGCCATGGGCGTTTCTCTATGTCAAGGCGCCTTGCTTACGAGGACACGGTCCTTCCTTGGTCAAAGAAAACGGTTAAATGGAACGGACTTGCATCACGTGACCACGGCGGTCGCGTAACGCCATGTGACACGGGAGATAACGTTATATTTTATACGTATTAGTTTCGATATAAATATATAATGAGCCTTTTACTTTTTAAGTTGTGTTTTTGTTTATTAAATAAAAAATATATGAGTGAGTTACTACCCGCTAGCCACCGAAGCTGCAACTACTAACCAACTAACCAACCATAGATAACTTCTTTGGATCTAAAAGACATTTTAAATTAGCTGACTTACTTTTAAACTTGAAATTTGTCCCAGAAGTAGCTGCCGGCTTCTGATCCGCCGTCTTTTTGAAAATACCGCGGTGTATTCTGGGTAATTTTTGACCAAGGCTAGGCTACAAGACTCACTCAGCTAGCTAAACGGCTAACAAACGGAGAACACACGCCTCGGTAGAACATGAACATTGGAACACGTCTTGGTGGTTCCTGATGACGTGTCTCCTAGGCAACCGGGGCGGGGCCAAGGCATCAAGGCAGGTTGTACTCTCTTTCTGGTCTGAGTTCTATAGTGCGCCCCCTAGTGGAACCCTCCAGTACTATATGCAGTGCCGTCTAGCAGCAAGTGTGTGAACAGCCTGCGCCACCGCGCGGTTAAACAGCAAGTACATTCCAGGCCTTAGGAATCAAGCTTGTGAAGTTTTGAGAAGGCAGCGACCTCAAACTAGCAGTTAGCATGCCAAATCTCTGAGGGTGGTGAGGTGTTACTGTCGACGTTTCCATAGAAACCACGCCACCAGATTAGGATTCACAATGGCTGTGCTCCAGGTGGTTCTGGTTAGTGGTCGGATCCAGTCTGAGCAGGGACACATTCACGTAATCAGGTCAAAGGTTGCAACGCGACGTGTCGGACATAAAAAAAAACTGTCCGATGCAATTTGTTAAAATTTAAAAATACTGTTTATTTTCATATTTTGTAAAACAATTCAATGAAATGAGCTCCAGAGGATCCGGGTCAGCGGGTCGGGCCTGAAGCGAGCACAGGAGTTACTCCTAACGTGTGTTTTGTGTTGATGTCACAACAAAAAGGGAATTTAAACGTTGACAGGAACTGGTCAGCAGTAATTAGCCAAAGACGTGTAACGTTGGACCACCAGAGTATCCTAGTAATACTAAAATATATTTTATAACCATAGTAGCTTTATATACTTGATTTTTGCTTCTGCTTCTCATCGTTTTGTTAGTCAGTAGATGGATGTTAGCTTAAAAAATCTGCATCTAGCATGCTAACTCCTTAGCACTGAACACACACACACACAGACACACACACACACACACACACACACACACACACACACACACACACACACAGCTTTTGCACAATCTTAGGGAAAGACATCAGGACCCATTTTTGTCACTTTCACATCACTGGGGGGGTGGGGGGGGTGGACCATGAGGACAGTCAGGTTCGTCTATCACCTGGTCACAGGTGCTTTATGGGAAGAGGGTCAAACCCTGTCACTGGTCAGCTGGTGCATCCGGATCTCCTCAGGTTTGCTCAGGTCATGTTTTAGGGTGTCATTAAAGCCTGATTCATGCCTCTCCGTCTGCGTCTGCGTCAGCGAGGAGACACGCAACGTCCTTGCGGGCCTGCCGGAGAGCTCCGCAAGGACGGACGGAGTCGAGCTCTCTTTTCTAAACATCCGTCAGTCGAGACGGACAACGCAAGCTTGTGATTGGTCAGGACGCCGCTGTCGTCTACAGCGCCGCCATTGCGCCCTCAACAACATAAAGAGAGCCGAGGATAACTAGCGGCAGACACGGAGAAGCTTGAAGAATACCTCGCGAAAAAACTCTAAAAACATGAGCGTTTAATTTGTGGACAGAAATGACAGGAAACGTGGGTTTAGAGGTGGCGAGTGCATGAAGAGGTGGAGGAGGATGAGAGACAAATATGTCTGTGTTAAAAAGTCTCTTGTATACAAAAAACACAATATAAACACACTATCTTGTACCGATACATGACAGGATACCACAGAACAGCGCTACGCCCTCTGCTGTCCTGGCGGGGAATTGCTCTGCAACACTCTCCAGGAGACGGAGAAGTATGAGAGCAAAACGCTTCCGTCAATCCGTGCGTGTCTGTCCCTCACGGAGCTGACGGAGAAGCATGAACCAGGCTTAACTTTAAAGACAGGGTTCCCTTAGGTTCTAGTTTACACACACACACACACACACACACACACACACACACACACACACACACACACACACGGTCACTTCCTATCCAAACACATCAAAGTGAATCTAAAAGATTTTGAAAATGGCATGTGTGTGTGTGTGTGTGTGTGTGTGTGTGTGTGTGTGTGTGTGTGTGTGTGTGTGTGTCTCTGTGCGCGCGTCTGTGTGTGCGCGCGTCTGTGTGTGTGCATGTGTGTGTGTGCGTGTGTGTGTCTCTCTGTGTGTGAGTGCATGTGTGTGTGTGCATGTGTGTGTGTGTATTTGTGTGTGTGTGTGTGCGTGCGTGTGCATGTGCGCGTGTGTGTGTGTGTGTCTCTCTCTGTGTGTGAGTGCATGTGTGTGTGTGCATGTGTGTGTGTGTATTTGTGTGTGTGTGTGCGTGTGTGTGTGCATGTGTGTGTGTGCGTGAGACAGGTTTAGAGTTGTTCTGATTAAGAACAGATGAGATGATGTTCTCCTGCTCTTCTGTCCTCTCTGACCCGTCTCGTGTCGGGTCAGACTTGAGATGTCAGGTGTGTGTTGTTGTGTGTGAACCCTAACTGTGACTCTGATTAGTGAAACGATCACTGATGGATTTTACACAACTCTTGTGAAAAACATTAAAATGTGCCAGACGTGAAGTTTGACTGTTCTTTAATTATTCTAATATTATCTTTTGTAAAATCTTGAGCTAAACCAGGAAAATCGAATGTGTCACTTTCTCTTTTTCACACCAACGACTACCTTTCACGTAGAGCCGAACGGATGGAACTTGGTGCTGCGTCTCATCAGACGGTCACCATGACAACAGTGACTGACAGCTCAGACTCTGGATGTCATACCTTCCGCTGACAGCCATGTTCAGCTGTGATCCGTGACCGTTACCGTAGCAACCAGTGTTTCTGCAGCAGCTAATCTCTCAGCTCTTGGCCTTGTCGCCATGGTGATGTGTTGTGGAGCACTTATTTACAGATAACACGCGTCAGCGGTGAAAGCAGCAGCAACATTAGAACCACCTGGACGGACTCTGAGTCCAGATCTGGTCCCGGTCCATCTGCTGCCCCCTTCCACCCTTCCCTCTGTGGGGGCGAAGAACCATCCTGGTCCAGATTCACTCCTGATGGTCTGATAAACCAGGAGCTCTTGGACCTGAGGAATGTGGAGGTATTCCATCACAGAACAAGCTGGAGGGAGGCGCCCTCTGCTGACCAGAGCCTGGTGTTGCATCTCAGGTGGACCCAACAGGAAACGGGAAGTTTGGTTTTGCTGAACCTAAATGGACCTTTTTTCTTTCTGTTGCCCACCAGTTAACAGCTCCAATCCTGTCTGTTAGGCAAAGATCTCCTGAGCTGGTGCTCAGACCTGAATGAAGCTCCGAAGTCCCAGAATAAATGTTTGCAGCTGATTGACCTTTACAGCCAATTAAAGATGGCCGCCACAGCTGAAACAGCAGTTTCTGCAGATACTGAGCAAAGATTGGTAATATTTCTCATCCTATTTATATATAAATATAATTGGGACGTGGAGCATTGCATCATCGACCGAAACACATGCCGGGATGCTGATCGCTGTGCTATTTTAAATTAAACAATTATTTGAAATGGTTAACCTTTATTGCTGCTTAAAACCTTCAGAGCATCAATTAATCGTCTTAAAATGAACTAATTTCATTTGAAAATACATATTTTCTGAAAAGGAACTCGAGCCTTTTCTCCTACAGCAAAGGATTGTGGGTAATACCCTTCACCCAAGTCCGCATCCATGCGAACTCGGGTGAAGATCTGCACTTGGCTGGCTGGGGTTGCACAGCTGAAGGGCGCGAGGATTGGGATTGGGCTTCAGACAACAGATTTGGAGTCATACTTCCTGATATTTGGACATCTCACCTCTGATTGGCTAATAGAAACGCAACTCTACCACGGAAACATTTTACTCTGCAACGTTGATATTTTATTATCTCCACAAGCCTGGAGGAGTTCTGCTGTGTGGTGGAGTAGCTCATGCTAACAGTTAGCTTCTACTAGCTGAGACCTTCTCTGCTGTTTCCTGGACGCTAAACCAACAACACACGTGCCCGTCGTGAGTCAAGATGGGTGAGTCCATGAATGTTAAGCGACAGGGTGACGTAGATCTGTCAGGATTTTCTAATCCTCTGTCGAAGCACCATACCTCATCAGATTAGCAGACACATATTACAGCGCACGTAAGACTGACGTAGTTGTAATCCTACCCTGCACCCTAACCCCAGTGGCGGCGTACAGGCAGATAACGCACCTGCGCCCTGATACAACACCTGTTTCCAGCACTTTTTCGTTGTTCCAACACGCCTGGTTCAGTAGACGAGTCACCTGTGCAGCAGCTCGTCAGGCTTTCAGAAGCCTGTTGATTTAAATCAGGTGTTTAAACAGTTAAACTACTATGAAGGACACTGACCATCCAGGACCAGGAACCACCGTCTTCGAGTGTCACCGTCTATTTTCTATCAGAAGCTAATGCAGGAGATCAGTGTAGGAGACTATTTTCATGTTCAGCCTGCGTGAAACACTCAGAGTGACGGATCATAATCAGAAATAATCATTGAACGGGTTTTGTGTTCACACCTTTAGATATAAAGTGAATTTTGTTGGTTTCAGGATCAGTTTTTTTTATTACAGAATCTGTGTTGAAATTGTTAAATTAACAGAACGTTTTAGGATATTAACTTTTATGCTTTCTAACGACGTCGAGCTGACCTGAAAACCGAGTCCGTCGATCCAACCGTACAGCTGCACCTTTATATTAAATGATGAATGACCCGCACTTGTATAGCGCCTCTCAGAGTCAGGACTCCAAGGCGCTTTACACTACAGTGTATCATTCATCCATTCACACACTGGTGGTGACGAGCTACGATGTAGCCACAGCTGCCCTGGGGCGCACTGACAGAGGCGAGGCTGCCGAGCACAGGCGCCACCGGTCCCTCCGACCAGCACCAGCAGGCAACGTGGGTTAAGTGTCTTGCCCAAGGACACAACAGCAGAATTCTCTGTCCAGAGCCGGGATTGAACCTGCAACCTTCTGATTACTGGACAACCCGCTCGATGTCCTGAGCTGCTGCTGCCCATTATAAACGTATGAAAACAAATGTCGGCACGCGACTGCAAACGTGAACTTTTTAAAGTTTGAAAAGAATTGTTTTATAGTTCAGATTTAATGAAAACCATCGAGAACTTCAGTAAACCCGACAGTTAAAGTGATTTTAATACTTAAAAGCTGAACAGAGACATCTTTATCCAGGTCAAGGCGCTGGCAGGCTGCTTCTGCAGGTCTCCTATTGGCTCTCAGAAAGTCACATGACACATCAGGTGTTTATCAGCCTGAAGCCCACAGTAGAAGCAGAAAGACACCAGAATACAGGACTTTATTGGTGGTGAAGTGGTCCTAACACGTTCATCTACACACGTCGACGGAAACGTTTCCTTCACAAAGTTATAAACCCTCATTAATAAAAATCACTAATCAGCTTCCTGCTGAGGCAACCAACCTCCTCATGTCTATTCTGGTCCAATAACGAGTCATCGCTGCCATCACCATAGCAACCAGATCCACCTTCTCAGGGATTTTCCCCTCGAACCCGACGACAGCGGGTCAGAACCAGGCATTTTGTGTTCTGGTTCCTGCTGATAACCCGCTCCCGCATCACTTAGCTGCCTCCTCCTGTTTCCACAGACGTCTGGCCCGGTTTCTGGCCCAGTCTGACAGACAGGACCAGGAAAGTTCTGAGCTGACCCGCTCCTCTGCTCCTTCGTTTGAATAAGAAACCCAAAACCAACAAGGGAACTTTTAATCCCACTGTAAAGATTCCCGTCGTTCCTCATCAGGCGGATTCCCAACCCTGTGGAGCGCCAACTTCCTGTTTGAACTTCAGGAGGTTTGGTTCCTGGTGGAACCGGGGAGCTGTGGCTGAAGCAGTTTGAGGCTGAGACCGGATCTGGTGGTGATGCTGCGGGTCAACACTTGATAAAACGACACATTTTCCCTTTAAAGTGGAGAAAATCAACAGTCTGTTCTCCACGTGTCTGATCTTCATCCTCGTCTTCATCCACGACCACTGATGCTTCTCCTCTCACCCAACAGAATTCTTTGGTTCTGGTTTGAAGTTCCACATCTAAGACACGCCCACTCAGGATCAGAACCTTCACGAAAGCTAAAACATCTGATATTTAACTCTTAACAGTGAACTTTTATTCTGAAAATCTCAGGTTTGTTTCCTGCTACGGTGCCTCCTTTAGGGCTCCCCTTCGCTCTCCTGCAGGTTATGTTTCACTAGAAACTCTTTAATGGTTAGGTGGTCATCAAGCCCCGCCCTCTGCTCCACCAGGGACTGGAGAAGCTCCTCCCACTGCTGCTTGTCTCTTCCCGTCTGCCACGACAGCCGGATCATCGCCTGTAGCAATGGCAGCAACAGTGGGTGGAGCCTGTCGGATTCCAGGTGAGAGGGGCGGGGCTTGTCCTGTGGGTTTGGCTGAGTCTTGGCTGGGGTCAGAACACAGAGGGCGTGGTCGCAGTGGTCACAAGCCTCCTCCAACTGCTCCACTTCCTGGAAACAGCACGACAACCCAACCAAGGTGAAGAACCAATGGGAGGAGCCTGGAGGTGGAGCCTGTGACTGGTTGTCGTAGTAACCAGTCCAGCCCAGTTTGTGCTGCAGTCTCTTGGCGTTGAGCAGCGGACCCAGAGCCTCCTGGAAACGTCCCGCCCTCGACGACAGAAAACAGGCTGAAACATTTGGACCAACAGAACCAGCGAGCCAGAACCGTCTGGCGGGTCGGCCGTAGGCAGTTTGGTTTACCTGATGAGCAGCTGTCCAGCCTGCAGGTCGCTCAGGTAGAAAAAGCAGCGAACGGTCGCCGTCCCCCGCAGGACAGGAAGGGAGCAGAGGTGCGACAGGTACTGCTCGAAGGCGCGGCTACGCTTGGCGATCGTTTCCGCCGTGAAGTTTCTCCGCAGCTTTTTCCCTGTGAAGATAAAACCAGACGTGTAAATGTTCAGATGTTTCGCAACTGCTGGTGCGATTAAGGAAAGCACATCGTCATCACATCCGTTTACGGGGGAAAGAGACGCGCTCCATCTGGTCTCCATGGTTACGGCGCAGCACACCATGGAGGCGCTGGAAGTCAGAGTAGCGGCGAGTGATGACGGCCGGAGTCTTGTCGCTGCTGCCGGCCTGGATCACGTGCATCGTGTACAGCTGGAGACACAACCAGCAGAAATGGTCACTGGGGGGGTTCTACCTACCGCGGAGTCGTGCAGCAAAGGATTCTGGGTGACCTGACCACGTATTTGGAGGATCCATCCTGCATCACGCTGGCGTCCGTCACCTCAAACAACAAGTTGTCCATCGGCCACCTCGCGCAGCGGACAGGACGTCCTCCTCCAAGTCCTCGGAGACTCCTCCAGCCCTCCTGGAGCTGCCGCGTCAGCAGGGTGGAGGGGGCGGGGCCCACTGGGGACACACCCATTGGACTGGCATCTACAGAAAAATTGACCTTCTTCAGTTTCATGGTTTTGGATAAAAATGTATTTTAATACTTGGTTTTTTATGTATTAACTGGATTTTAAGGCTCTGGGTCTGGTCGTTCGGTCATGATTCAACCACGAACATCTGTGAGAACCTGAGGAGTTCAGAGGCTCACCTGTGCTGCTCAGACCCTCTTCCATCGACTCTCCCAGGAAGTCGGAGTCACTGTCGAGGCCTGACCCGTCGCCCTCGGCTCCCTCCTCCGGTCCCACGAGCCCGCTGTCGAAGCACAGCATCCCCCCAAGCCGCTCACTCACACACTCCTCCTCTTCCTCCAGCTCTGCCTCCCAACGGTCCTTATTAAACCCCTCCTCTTCCTGTTCAGGCTCCGCCCCCTGGCCATCCTTAAACAGTGAGCGCTTCAGGCGGCCTAGAATTCGAGACGCCATGATGTCACCTGAAGGGAGGGGGGGTCAAATGATCATTTTATGTTTCAGATGTCCTGGTGGTCCTGAACTTCAAAGTTCCTATTAAAGATCTGTCGGAACCGGCCAGTGTTCTGCAGGACCGGTCCGATCAGCAGCTCCACGATCTCACCAGCTTCAGCCTGAAATAAAAGCTGTTTTCATACGAATTAAGGAAGTTTCAGGAGAACACAAGAAACCTCGTCTTCACCTCGTCCTCAGAAGAATCAAATCTAAAGGAAGATCTACAGCAGAGCCGAGAACGGGTGGTTCTGGTCTCCCTGCAGGCGGGCCCAGCAGCTCTCTGCATTATTAATGAGCAACACGGTTTCCATTCAGAGAAGCTGCTGGTTCTGTAACCGGAGCCAGCTCGGCCTCCGGCCCGTCTGCAAAGTGGATCAGAGTTTCTACGCAGCTCAGATAGCAACAAATTATCTCACAGAGACCTTGGTTCTGGAACAGAACCGAGTCCAGCCTCTGGGAGCAGAACTCAGCTGCGTCAGAAGGGTTTTCTTCCTCTCACCAGTCAGCTGGAATCCTCAAACCAGGAGCTTTGAGACCGCCGAGTCCAGACCTCAGAGTCCAGACCTCCGAGTCCAGACCTCCGAGCCCAGACCTCCGAGCCCAGACCTCCGAGCCCAGACCTCCGAGCCCAGACCTCCGAGTCCAGACCTCTGAGTCCAGACCTCCGAGCCCAGACCTCCGAGTCCAGACCTCCGAGTCCAGACCGCCGAGTCCAGACCGCCGAGTCCAGACCTCCTCAACAACAAAAATTATTTTGTTGTAATTTTTGCAGTTATTTCTTTATGTGACTGCTTTCTTGATTTTTTTATCTGAACACAAAACAAACTCGTTTGTTTCAACCAAAACTGAAAATCTTTAGCTACGATTATCTGACCTGCATTTGACCTCTGACCTCTGACCTCAGGTCAGTGCGATCAAACTTCTGTTTCGATTTTTTTGCACAATCCCAAAACAACACAAGTCTGGTCCAGAGTTTGAAGTTTTTAATCAGATCGTTTAGAGGAACTGATGTTTAAAAATAAAACAGACTTCTGAATATTTTATTCATTTAGATCTGATCCTGAATCAGCAGGTTAAACGTATCAACATAAAACGGTTCTGTGTGTTTCTATTCACTTTCTTACGTCTGAACTCAGTTTGAATGGTGTCCAGCTTTAATGTTTAGTAATAAAAACGTCATCATCGGTTCGTTTTAACCAGAAACACTCGTTCCGTCTGCTTCTGATGGATTAGATGGAACCGGTCAGCGGAAGTGGTCGCTCTCTCCTCCGGGACCAGGAGCGACTCCATCCACTTTCTCTTCCTTTTCCAGGTGGTCGTTGAAACTTTCTCGGCTCTGTTGATTTTATCGGTTCGTTTCTGACCGGAGGAGAAGCTCCTAACGATATAACGGCACCGCGGGCACCGCGGACTCCTCGGACCGGGACCAGATGAGTAAAGTTAGCCAAACAGCTAACAAGTTTCCGCTAAAACCAGCGACTGTAGAAAATAGAGGCTAAAACCAACCGGACCGACCGGCGGCTGAAACACTCACCCCGGCCTCGAAGGGGACTCTACCCGCTCCTGTTAGGTCATGTTCGGGTCACCTGAAGCCAGAAGGTTCAGTCATGATCACACTAGAGGACCGGTCCGGTCAGGGTCAGCGGGACCGACACATTGCGCTGACTGCGTCCAGATTCCTGAAGCTTTCCCTGGGCACAAGCCTCAGGAGGAGGCGGGCCCGCTGGAGATCGGACACGAACCATATAAGGACATGTAGTACCATGTCCGCCCAGCAGAGGGCAGGAAAACCACATCAATCTTTATTTTATTTGGCAACATGACAACAATCACAACAGACATTAGAGCAAAGAAAAGAGAGGACTTACATCACGTGATAGGCATTAAAACATTAAAAAAGAAGATACTGGAAACACAAGATAATATAATGTTTGCACTCTTAGTTTTAATTCACTTTAGTTTACAGTAAAAGGTTTTGAATTTGTTAGTGTCAGTGCGCCCCAGGGCAGCTGTGGCTACATCGTAGCTCATCACCATCAGTGTGTGAATGTGTGTGTGAATGGATGAATGATACACTGTAGTGTAAAGCGCTTTGGAGTCAGGCGCTATACAAGTGAGGGTCATTTATCATTATTATTTAAAATGAACGTTTAGACAGGAAGTGGTTTCTCTCCCATTACAGCAACAGGAGTGGTATTTATACCCACCATATCTGAAATATTAGCTGGCAACATCTCACAGAACATGGTTGCCATGACATCACTTCTGTCTGATAAATACAGTCAGCGTAAAGATGACAGCAGCTTATTCTACGATGGTATTTTCTTGTGTTTAACTCAAACTGGTTTTTGGGGGGTTGCTGGTTGGAGACCAGATGCCCCATTAAACCTCTTCACACCGCAGGCTGGGGGAGTTAGGAGGGGGATTTTTCCACTGGTTGTTATTATAACTCGTTAAACATGTTGGCTGATAATCAGCAAACCTGAACTGATCTCTGATTTAGGTTAAATCTGTTTAAATTGTGTTTCAGATAAAAAACCTGGAGCCTTATGTAAAAGGTTTGCTCACTGAAACTGATTAAAATGTGTTGCATTTAATATATTAAAGGATATTCATAAATACATCATCAGATCATTTATTGCACATATTGGTGCATTAATGTCTGAAATGCACCACAACGCGTCCGGCGCAAACCAAACCACAGACTGAGACCGGACCTGGGGTAAGTTAGGGGTCGGTGTGATCTGCAGTGATACTGGTACTCCGTGAAGGTGACGCCAATAGCAGGATCAGGACTGGGGTGTTTGTATACCCTGAAGGTTCTCTGACCCATGACGATTACAGAACAGCTGATCTACAGCAGTCCCGTTAGATCTACGTCCTGAACTGTTTTTGTTTTCTAATAAATGTCTGAAAACATAAAGGACAGCAGCAGCTCAGCAGGGTGTCCAGGAATCATAAGGTTGTAGGGGCGATTCCGGCTACCGCCAGAGAATGCTGCTGTTGTGTCCTTGGGCAAGACACTTCAAAAGCAGACCGGAAATAAACCTGAACGCGATGTTTCCTCCTGTCTGGTCTAACTTTTAAAAAACTAAAACTAAATCAAATGTTATTTGATTTTATTAAATAAACAAAATTTTCTCCTGTTTTAGAAAATAACTAAAACGTATTTTGGGAGCCTAGAAAATCACAAAATAAATATTTACAAATATTCATCAGTTATTTATTTTCCCTGTTTCTGATTTTGTCTAAAAAAGTTCCATCTACAGCTTCAGACACGGGCCGTGTTGTGGACACCTGTCCAGGTGTCTGGAGCTGTTGGACACATGCGACCCTGAATAAGTGGTTCAAATAGCCTTCCTGTCCAGCGGTGCGAGTGTCCCGATTCCCAAGTGCGGAAGTTGATCACGCCCCTTTTGCACCCTTGATCCGCACTTCACCGAAGGTCGCATCGATGCAGACTTGTGTGAAGGGTACTACTCACAGTCCATCGCTGCAGGAGGAAAGGCTCAAGTGCCTTTTCTGAAAATGTGTATTTTCTAATTAAATCAGTTCATTTTAGAATGATTCATTGATGCTCTGACACTTTTAAATAAAGCAGCAATGAATGTAAATTTAGTTCAACTAATTGTTTGGCTGTTAATAAAGGTTTTTGAAAAAAGTATCACAACAACCAGCGTCCCGGCATGCGTTGTCATCGACGATGATGCAATGCTCTCTGTCTCAGTTGGCAATTCTTTGCAGACGCGTCCTACACGCTTGAAGCCTCACTGCACACTTTCTCCAAGTGCACTTTGCTGAAGACCGCAGGGATCGCAGAGTTCTGGGATTAGGCCGAAGTGGCTCAAGAGCCCTTTCTGAACATTTGTAATAAATAATGATTATCAAGATAATAAATATTTCAATATTGTGTACTTTAATCAAGTGTTTCCCTGTTTGAAAATATTGTTGAATGACTGATAACAGAGCTGGTGTGTTTTTGAACACAACCGTTATTTAATCACTTATTTTACATCTTTTATTTGTAAAATCATTTCAAGCAGCATTTAGGAACTCGTGGTCGATGACGTAAAGCTAACTGTCCCAGGTTATTTGTACACACTCGCACTTCCTCCAAGTACATCGCAGAGGCTGCAGCGCCAGAATTGGGACGCTGAGGGAGAACTCTGAAACATAAAACTCCCATTTTTCCTGTGGTACTTAAGTGCAGCATGGCGGTGTGTCACGTGACCAGCCTGTCATCAGGAAGACAAGTGGTGGGCGAGGCTTACAGTCGCACCTAGCTGGCTGAGAGCCTCCACCCTGCCGGTGAACGTAAACTTTCAGTAGTTGGAAAACATTCTGCGCATCTCCGGGTCAGCTGGACAGGGTTCTGGAGCCAGAACCAGAACTCTCCGGATTGGACCGGAACCACCTGCTGGTGTCCGCTCAGAACCCAGCTGTTTGTTGGAACTCTGGGTGAGTTCGAGACTAGTTCTTTGTGTGTGTGTGTGTGTGTGTGTGTGTGTGTGTGTGTGTGTGTGTGTGTGTGTGTGTGTGTGTGTGTGTGTGTGTGTGTGTGTGTGTGTGTGTGTGTGTGTGTGTGTGTGTGTGTGTGTGTGTGTGAGAGAGAGAGAGAGAGAGACAGAAGTTGTTCGACAGGTTAGACTCGGATCTAAGGACCTGGAACCGACTCCGCTCTGGTGACTCAACGGGCTGAAAACATGAACAAATAGTCATTTTAAGAAAATATCGGTATGGTATTATATCGTGACTTACTTTCCGGCGATATTGTATCAATATTCAAAAGCCGTGTGTAACCAGGTGAAAAATGTGTACCGTTATATGCATTATAAATCCCGTTTATTTCAGTTTTCTGGTTGCAATACATGTTTTGGTCATAGAGTGGCGCTGGTTCCATGTTTAGAGGTAGAAAATTCCAGGAAGTGAAAAAAAGCCTCACTAGTGTGGCGCAGTTTTGCATGAGGAAGATGAAGGAAGACCATCGACATATAAATATTGGACAATTCATTTCCATAGGCTCCAATAACACGTTTTTGAGGCTAAATGGGAGGTGGCCACCACCGCCATTTTGACCGTGTCACAGGTTCCGTCAAGCCAAGACAATTCCACAAAAGGGAAGAGAGGTGGAGCTGAGGGTGGGGCTGTAAGGCTGGGATCAACTGATGACACCTCGGTCGAACTAGCTACAAGCTAACCCAAAGCTAATGCGGAGGTGGGAGCTAAGCTAACGGAGGTAGCAACCTAGCTACAACCGGAGTTAACTGTGCACAACACCAGAGCTTCTGAGTCAGAGATACGCCGGGCTGACCGCTGGGTAAAACCGGGTGGAACACAGACGTCACCCCGAGAGCTCCACAAGCCGATAGTGGGAACCCATCTCCACCAACATGTTATATTTCAACCCATTTTCTAAAGTGCAGCATTATGTTAAATGCACTGGGTTTTACCCTATTACATTTACATTTCATGGTTAAACAGTACATGTTAAAATCTAAGCTCAGCTCGGCAGTGACCTAAAATACATAAATATAATTTTACTTACCGAAAAAAATGAAGTGGAGACTCCTTGGACGCTCTATTAGTGCAATTAATGCCACAGCAAGTCATTTTGTCCAACAATTGCACAAAAATATCCAAACAAGAATACACACACACAGAGACTCAAAATCCCGGAGCAGTTTCCAGGTGAGGCCGAGGCTCTACGGAGCAAGGTTCTCCTTTCCACGGAGCTAGCTCTGTGGTCACGTGGGTCTGATGCTCATTAATTATACAGAATTTTAGGCTTTTAATTAGGGTTGTCACGATACTAAAATTTCAAACTCGATTCGATACTTGCAAAAAAAACTCGATACTCGATTTCGATACTATTTAAAAACACCCATTTATTGAACAAGTTTATTCAAAAAATAACATTCCTCAATTTATATTGCAAAAATGAAATGTTAAGAATTAAGTGTATAAAGTGCGTAAAACTTTCAAGTATCAGCATTTTTTAAAACGTGCATACAAAAACTGGCAAAAGTTAACACTTTAAATCATGAATTGTCTCACTATATATACAGTATTTGCAGAGTGATGTTTTGCTGCTTAAACTCTGTTTAAGGTGCATTTTTGTCATAAGATGTAATGCCATATGTTTTCTTCTGTACTTTTGAACAACTCTGTTGGTCAATAAAGGGAGAAAACGAATTTCTCCACAGTAGGACAAAGGTACATCTACCGGTAATCTTGATAAAAACAGACTGGCGCACGGCAGTGACATCATTAAAAGCGCCGGTTAGATTAGCCGTGGCTAGTCTATTTACGCCTAGAAATCCCAGACCCGCTCCAAACGAACAGGGGAATCACGTTAATGATTCCTAACAAAACCTTTCGACATGAAGATGTTTTGGTGCAGATAATGTCTTATTTCGAGGCGGCACCATGGGTGCCCGTCCGCACCCGTTATATGGATATACACTGACGGCGATTCGCCAATGGATCTAAATACCCCGGGGGATCCAAGTAGCACCAAAGTTGTCAGCATGAGTAAACAAATGTACTGCATGCTAGAAATTAAGTCCGGGTTGCAATAAACGGGAGTTTCCTTTAAGCACATAAGCGTGAATATACAACTACGTGTCGGACTTGGTATGCTAGTTAAGTTGGGCTGTGAAGCGCCTCCCAAATTCGCTGTTTATGTTTTTGTTTATTTATTTGGCAGACAACATTTGGATCGGAGACAACTCGCGTGGGAAATTGCAATGTAGCCATGCGGCGTCTTCTTCTTCTGTTTGTCTGGGAGGCGGAGGCTGCTTTACGGCATCTGGCTGTCGTGCGTGTCGGTGTACTTGAAGAAGGCTGTGTATAATAGTCCATAATATCGATACCACAGGGATGGAATATCTAATTTAGATACCACTTTTAGTATCGATTTGTATCTAGGTATCGATTTTTTTGACAACGCTACTTTTAATACACTTAAACAGAAGAGTGAGAAAAAAATTCACCCCCCTCAGAGTTGTCATGAGTGTAAACTAGATCATTTAAACCAAAAACATGTTTTGGTACCAGGCTGTAAACATGTTTATTTCTGCTGTGAAATTGGTATTTTTAACATGGGAGTCAATGAGGATTTGCTCGCTTCTGACACCAGCCCCTGGTGGATAAGGGTGGAACTGCAATTTTTGGTACTTCCGGGTTGGCCTCAATTTTTGAGCCGCATTGTGGGGGGTTGAAGAAGACATATTGAGCTGAGCCTGGTTGGGAAAAGACGATGCATTAAGCCACCTGAACAAATATTCGAGTGTCTCGAAGTGCCACTGCCGTTTTGTAACCCGTTTGTGTGTGCCGGTTTTGCATTTCCAACTGTTTGAAAAGGAGGAAAACTACTTTTTTTAGAATAAAGAACCCCCCTTTTTTTAAGTATTTTGTGGTTCATTAAACCCAAGCCCCCACAATGCGGCTCAAAAATTGAAGTAATCCCGGAAATACCAAAAATTGCAGTTCCACCCTCATCCACTAGGGGCTGGTGTCAGAATCGAGCAAATCCTCATTGACTCCCATGTTAAAAATACCAATTTCACAGCAGAAATAAACATGTTTACAGCCTGGTACCAAAACATGTTTTTGGTTTAAATGATCTAGTTTACACTCATGACAACTCTGAGGGGGGTGAATTTTTTTCTCACTCTTCTGTTTAAGTGTATTAAAAGTCTAAAATTCTGTATAATTAATGAGCATCAGACCCACGTGACCACAGAGCTAGCTCCGTGGAAAGGAGAACCTTGCTCCGTAGAGCCTCGGCCTCACCTGGAAACTGCTCCGGGATTTTGAGTCTCTGTGTGTGTGTATTCTTGTTTGGATATTATTTGTGCAATTGTTGGACAAAATGACTTGCTGTGGCATTAATTGCACCAATAGAGCGTCCAAGGAGTCTCCACTTCATTTTTTTCAGTAAGTAAAATTATATTTATGTATTTTAGGTCACTGCCGAGCTGAGCTTAGATTTTAACATGTACTGTTTAACCATGAAATGTAAATGTAATAGGGTAAAACCCAGTGCATTTAACATAATGCTG
This sequence comes from Nothobranchius furzeri, assembly GCF_043380555.1. Taxonomy (NCBI): domain Eukaryota; kingdom Metazoa; phylum Chordata; class Actinopteri; order Cyprinodontiformes; family Nothobranchiidae; genus Nothobranchius; species Nothobranchius furzeri. The sequence goes on along the minus strand of NC_091755.1, from coordinate 46,841,642 downwards.
CACTTTAGAAAATGGGTTGAAATATAACATGTTGGTGGAGCTGGGTTCCCACTATCGGCTTGTGGAGCTCTCGGGAGACCTCTGTGTTCCACCCGGTTTTACCCAGCGGTCAGCCCGGCGTATCTCTGACTCAGAAGCTCTGGTGTTGTGCACAGTTAACTCCGGTTGTAGCTAGGTTGCTACCTCCGTTAGCTCCCACCTCCGCGTTAGCTTTGGGTTAGCTTCAGGTTAGCTTGACCGGGTGTTGTCAGTTGATCTCAGCCTTACAGCCCCACCCTCAGCTCCACCTCTCTTCCCTTTCGTGGAATTGTCTGGGCTTGACGGAACCTGTGACACGGTCAAAATGGCGGTGATGGCCACCTCCAATTTAGCCTCAAAAACGTGTTATTGGAGCCTATGGAAACCCATTGTCCAATATTTATATGTCGATGATTAAAACCCAGCTTCACCGTGTATTGAATTATTTGGGAAGAATTTACATGTAAACATTTCTGTATTTTCTTTTCTGTGGGTGCAATTCAAACGCCGACCACTAGTGGGCAGCAGTGTGCAATGGTATTTTTATCCACCACTAAAATGTAAATCCCTCCATTATGGTTCAGATACCTCACGTTAAAGGTGTTGTGTATTATTTTGGACTGTTAATTGATTTTCCCACAATAAATTCAGTCTAAAAAATCGCTAATGTTGACTTCCGGTATGGCGACAGAGTGAAACAGACGCAAGTGACAAGAGCTCCGTATAACCAACATAAACACGAACTAGAAAACGCCTGAACTGTAAAGGGAAAAATAAGGAAAAGGAAAAGCAACAATGAGCGGAGGTACAACGAATAAAGGGAAGAGCAAAAAGCAGCCAGAAGATCCAAGTAAGGACACAAAGCAGATGCTAACAGTGGGGGCTACAGGAGAGCTAACACGAGTAGCTAGTTTGGATAGCATTAGCCTCCAGATACGAACACTAACTGCCGAAATGAAGACCGAACTCCAGGCGAACAAAGAGGAGATTACAACAGAAATGAGAAAGGAGTTGACCGACTTCAAGAGAGATATTAATAAGCTACTTGATAATATGGACAAAGAAATTAAAGAACAAACGAAAAGGATACAAGACGGAGAAACACGAACGGAAGAGCTCGAACAATGGAGCTGTGAAGCTAACGAGGCCATACAGCACATGTTACAACAACAGAAATACATCGGAGACAAACTAGAGGACATCGAAGCAAGAGCAAGGAGGAACAACTTAAGGGTGTATGGAATCAAAGAAAGTAAGGAAGTTAAACCATCCGAATTGAAGGAGACAATAGAAGAATGGCTCAAGAAAGAACTAGGATTAGAAGAAGATCTGCAAATACAAAGCGCACACAGAGCGCAGGCGCCCAAGCCGAAGGAAGGGCAGGCACCCAGATCCATAATAATACAATTCCAGCAAAGTAAAACGAAAGACATGATTCTGAACAAAGCCTGGGAGAAGGGGAAAAAAATTATGTTTGAGGGAGAGGGAGTGTATTTCGATCATGATTACACTGCAAAAGTACTGCAACAGAGAAAGGCGTATCTCCCAATAAAGAAGAAATTAAAAAGCATGAAAATTCGATTCCAAACGCCCTACACTAAAATGCGCATCTTCTGGGAAGACGGAATGAAGAGCTACAACAGCGCGGAGGAGGCGGTGAGGGACCTGAAGTCACGAGGATGCGCAGTGGAAGGACTCCAAATGGCAGAGGAAGAAATGCAAAAGAATAAAGAGGCTAATGCGAAGGGGCCGGCGAGCTGGAAAAAGGTGGGGGATAACGGAATGCTGAAGAACAGAGTCAGAGAACGTCTGCAAGAATACGAACTTAGGAGAAAAAAGACAGAGGGAGGGGAATAAATAAGGGGAAGTATCGCTCTAGGAAAATGAGGCGAACATGTATAAAGGTAAAAAGTTTAAAAATGTTGGTTAACGAGTGTCACTAGGCACGGTTTAGAGTGGAATGACTGAGACAGAAAGGGAGGTAGGGGGGCCCTTCTGGAAAGGAAGGCATTCCCCCCAGAGGAGGGGTAGAGAGTCACAAGAGGGCATCTCAACATGGAAGTTCAAAGGCAGTTACCTTGTAGCAACAGGTTCTAAGTTTGGTTGTTACAAGGAGGGGGTTCTTAAAGGGGGGCGGGGGTACTTTATTTACTTATTCTGTATCAGTATTTTTTTTATTTTTTTCTTTCTTTTTATGTATCTCAAGACTAGAAAGGCCATCTGCAAGGACAAAAGGGAGAACTTACTGAGAGAAAGGGCAAGACACAAGAAGAATAAGAAATGATGTATGATAAAAACCAGGAAATCAAAATAATGTCACTGAATGTAAATGGGCTGGGCAATCCAATAAAAAGAGCGAAAATAATAAATAAAATCAAAAAAGAAAAAATACAAATTAGTTTTCTACAAGAAACCCACCTATCACAGAAAGAACACGAAAAACTTAAAAAACTTGGGTTTAAAAATACATACTATAGTTCATGTCCCAATAGCCGGAAAAGAGGGGTGGCAATCTTAATATCTAATTCACAGAACTATGAAAATGTAAAAGAGGTCCGAGATAAAGAAGGCCGATTTATCATAATCAAAGGAAAGATAGAAAATGAGATGGTAACACTAGCCAATGTATACGCACCACCAGAAAGTAATAAACAATTTTATGAATATATACTAAATATGTTAGCAATGGAAATGGAGGGGGTTTGTATATGTGGGGGAGACTTTAATTTAATAATGAATTCCCAACTCGATACAACAAGTACTGCAACATATAAAAAAACACTAACCAAATTAATAAATACAATAACTAAAGAAATGGGACTTATAGATATATGGAGAGAAATTAATCCAGCGCAAAAGAACTATACCCACTACTCTGCTCATTATAAAACCTACTCGAGAATTGACTATTTTTTAATACAAAAAGAACATAGATATAAAATAAAGGAATGCGAAATAGGCGGGTCGGATCTATCAGATCATAATGCAATATATCTCAAAATTCAACTAAACAACAAAATTAAAAGGAAAACTTTATGGAAAATGAATACAGGAATACTTAATAATACAATAATGACAACACAGATCAGTAAAAATATTAAGGAATATTTGAGAGAAAATGATAATGGAGAAGTACAGCCAGATATACTGTGGGATGCGATGAAAGCAGTGATCAGAGGGAAATTAATTGCGATTACAAGCAAAATGAAAAGGGATAAGACTAAACAATATGAAAAACTTACAAAGGAACTAGAAGAAATGGAAAAGAAAGACAAACAGAAAACAGAAACAAAGACACGGGAACAAATAAAAAACATCAGGAACAAAATAAATGAAATGCACCAAAATGAAATAGAAATTAAGGCAAAATATTTAAAACAAAACTACTATGAAGCAGGGCCGAAAGCAATGAGGCTACTAGCAAGAAGAATAAGAAAACAACAAGAACAAAATAACATAAGTAAAATATGCAACCCGAAGACAAAAAAAATAACACACGAACCTAAAGAGATTGAAGAAATATTTAGGGAATATTATAAGGAACTATATACGCAACCGCTAGGAAGCAACAATAACAAAATAGAAGAATTCTTACAAAATTTAGATTTACCATCAATAGGGACAGAACAGAATAAGAATATTACAAAGACAATAACGGAAAAAGAAATAATAGAAGCAATAAATAAACTTAAAACAAATAAGGCACCAGGAAGCGATGGATACCCAGCAGAATGGTATAAAAAATTAAAGCAGGAACTTGTACCAATAATGCATAAAACATACAACTGGATTATGACCAACAATAAAATACCACCAACATGGCAAGAAGCTATTATCTCTGTAATACCTAAGCCACAGAAAAACAAAGAAGAAGCAACAAACTATAGACCGATTTCAATTCTTAATATAGACTACAAAATATATACAACAATAATAACTAATAGAATTAAAGGATTTCTTCCAGATATAATCAATGAGGATCAATGTGGCTTTGTTGTAGAGAGAAAAACGCAAGATAACATACGACGAACACTGCACATAATACAAGAAATTAATTCCAAAAGAATACCGGCAACTATAATAAGCTTTGATGCAGAAAAGGCATTTGATAGGGTAAACTGGGAATTCCTATATGCAACATTAAAAAAATTTGGATTTAATGAACAGACAGTAAACTGTATTAAGGCCCTGTATACAGAACCAAGAGCACGAATTAAAATAAATGGATCAATAACAGATGAGATACAGATAACAAGAGGAACAAGACAGGGCTGTTGTCTCAGCCCTACTCTATTCGCGCTATATATTGAACCTTTAGCACAGGCAATTAGACAGGAGGATGAAATAAAAGGAATAGAAATTAATAATAAGGAACATACCATAAGCCTCTTTGCAGACGATATATTAATATACATAAACAGTCCGACTAATAACCTAAGGAACCTATTGGGACTAATGAGAGCCTATGGGGAACACTCAGGATATAAGATTAACATACATAAAACACAGGCATTGTTATATGATCACACACTAAAAACAGAATTGATCAAATATAAGATTAAATGGGATAATACCCACATTAAGTACTTAGGAGTCAACATAACTAAAGACCTGAAGAATCTATTTCAACAAAATTATGAGGAATTAAATCAAACGATTAACGCAGACCTAAACAGATGGACATCCTATCCATTACAACTATACGACAGAATAAACATTATCAAAATGAATATCTTGCCACGACTCTTATATATGTTTCAATCCCTCCCAATACAAATACCAACAATACAATTCAATAAATGGAATAAACAATTATCAAGATTTATTTGGAAAAGCAAAAAACCAAGAATTAGAAGGTCTACCCTACAACTAGCAAAAGAACAGGGAGGGAGGGCTGTGCCAAATATATACCATTACTATCAGGCAGCACAAATAGCACCACTCATTGATTGGTGTGACCCGCAAAACTTGAACCACTGGAAAATAATAGAGACAAAGAGAAAGGAAATACCAATCCAAACATTACTGGGGGAAAATACCAGAAAAGAATACTGGACGAAAAATATTGAAAAACTGGACCCGATAACTAAGTTTAGTTTAGAAACCTGGTGGAACATAAGCAAGAAACTAAAAATAGAGGGAGAGCTAAGATTGCTAAGATGGATAGGGTGGGACTCGGACTTTGAACCTGGAAAAAGGGATAATAGATTCAAAAAATGGAATGAGACAGGAATGACAGCATTAGGAATAATTCAGAAAGAAGGGATGATAAACAGTTTCCAAGAATTGAAAGAAAAATTTGACGTGGAAAATAAGGATATGTTTAGATATTTACAACTAAGAGATTACTACACTAACAGAATTCAAAGGAAAATTCGAGGGAATAATCAAATAATAACAATGATGATCCAAACATATACAAATCCAGCACCTAAACGGAAATTATCCATAATATATAAAACATTATTGACGATAGAAAACCACTCAACACAGTATATCAAAGAAAAATGGGCAAAAGAAATTAGGGAAGAAATACTGGACGGGGAATGGGAGGAGATGTGGAAAACACAAAATAGGACAACACAATCACAAAAATGGAGGGAATTTGCCTGGCAGAACCAAATACGATACTTCAGCACACCGAAAATCATAAGTAAACAAACACAAAAACAAACGAGATGTTGGAGGAATTGTGGAAATATAGAATCCAATCACGCCCACATATTTTGGGAATGCAAGAACATAAAACCTTTTTGGAATCAAATATATGAGAACACCAAAATAATATTAGGATATTATTTTCCACAGACATTTAAATTAATGTACCTAGGATCCATACGGGAAGAAATAGCGGGGGGAGACCAATATCTGATGAGGATACTCATGATAGCAGCCAAGAAAGCCATCACTAGAAAATGGTCCAGACCAGAGACCCCAACAATAGAAGAATGGAAGACAATTGTTGGAGAAATACAGGAAATGGAGAAGCTGACATTTAGACTAAGACTGAAAGGGGAACAAATGCATAAACGATGGGCTAAATGGAGACATACAGATATATAGAACTGGAGAGAAAGAAGAAATCTGCAGATGAGCTGACCTTTTGATTTATTTATATATGGGTTTTTTTTTTATTATTATTATTTTTTTTTTTAAATCTTTTTATTATTATTTTTTTTTCTTTTTTATTTATTTTGTTTTTCTGTCGTCTTTTTTTTCTTTTCGTTTTGTATGCATTGTAAGTACTCAAAAGAAGGAGAAGAAAAATGAATGATTAGAAAGAGAAAACAAGCCAAGAAGATAGAAATAGAAAAACAGGTTAATCGGGGAAGGAAGAACAACGGACACGGAAGGGAATGAGAAGACAAGAAGACAAAGGTAAAGAATGGACAGAATAACGGCGGAAGAGCACAAACAAAGAAAGACTTCTAGAAAACGAACGAGGGGAAATGAACAGAACTCAATGTTAAAAATATGATGAATGCTGAGTACGAAGGGGAATGTGTTTGTAAAGTAAAAGTTGATAAAAATCGCTAATGTTGTCTGGCTGAACGTATCGCGATATATTGTATCGTCTCCCCGTATCGTATCGCCAGAATTTCACCAATACACATGCCTATGAACAAACATTAAATTCTCCTTCTGTGGTTTCCTGATCTTCCACTGAGCTGCTCCAGTTTCGCTCTGAAACACAAAACAGACTTTAAATTAGGACAGAAAATCACCTGTTTTTAGTCGTCAAGTAGAAACGAACCAAACCGGAGTCCTGTTGGACTAGATCCCTTCGTTCTGGTTCTGATGGGCTGCCAGGTGCAGCCTGGGGTCCAAACAGAAAGTGGATCTAATGAGTTCTGGAGAGTTTCTATGGAGGGAAATGAACAGTGAATATCTTACCTGTTGCTGATGGCTCTCTGAACCACCTCTGTCTGTAGACGATGGTGACGATCTCTCCAGCGACGTGGTCGTTCCCCGGGAGGTCGGTTATGAGCTAATTATCCCCCCTTCCCCCCATCGGTGACTGGTTTTAACTTCAACTGACTCCTGAAACTCTGAATGGATCTTTTGATTCATTTAAATTACATTCAGCTCTGATTAGTGATCTGTTTTTATATTTCGACAAGTTGATCTTCAGACTGTTTCTTTAGCTTTGCTAGAGTGGGTTCAGCTGTTTTAGTGTTGTACTCTTCATCGTGTGTTGCTCCGGGTTCAGCACCACCTGCTGCTGCTGTTAGTGGGCCATCAGACTCCTGAAGGTTCTGGTTCTGGTTGTGTAACACCGTTGTGAAAGTGGTCGCTGTGAACAGGTTTTTTTAGTCCCGTCTCATCGCCTGCAGACGCTCGCGTCCCGACACGCTGCTGGTCGTCATACGCGTTCTCACGCTGTCGCTTCTCCCCTCTGCGGGTTTGAAGTGTAACTCATTCATTTCCTGCAGGCTGGGTTAAATATTTCCTGTTGGCGCTGGTTGTGACTCTGACTAACTACCTAAAGCTGACAAATCAGATTTATAACCAAGAATCTTGTGTTTGGTTTGGATCTGGTACATTTGACCCAGCTCTTGGTGATGGAGGTAAGGGGTTTTCTGAACTTGTGGGGGTCAGTAACCCCCACCCCTGTGGCCTCCCTGCTGGGGGCGGGGCCTAAGCATTATTAAACGATTTACGCCTTTCAGAGTCAGCAGACTCCAAAGCACTTCATCCGTTCACACGTATACATTCACACGCTGGTGAGCTACAGTGTAGCCACAGCTGTCCTGGGGCGCACTGACACAAGCGTGGCTGTCTTAAGCCTAATTTATACTCGTCCGTCTGTATCAGGACGGTCGCACGCAACGCCATTATCCGTTCTTTCGAGGACTGTCCAGCAGGCTCTCTTTTCTAAACATCTGTCCTTCGAGACGGAGAACGCAAGCTTGTGATTGGTCGGGGCGCCGCTGTCGTCTACAGCGCCGCCATTGGGCCCTCAAAAACATTAAGAGAGCCGAGGATAACTAGCGGCAGACACGGAGCAGCTTGAAGAAAACCTCGCTGAAAAACTACAAATATGAACGTTTTATTCCCCCGTGACCGGAGGAGTGAAAAGATGCGCAGCAAACGTTTTATTCGTGGACAAAAATGAAGGGAAACGTGGGTTTAGAGGTGGAGGAGGATGAGGGACGAATTTGTCTGTGTTAAAAAGTCTTAAATACAAAAAACACAGTGTAAACACACTATCCTGGACCAGAAACGTGACAGGATACCACAGAACAGCGCTACGCCCTCTGCTGTCCTGGCAGGGAATTGCTTTGCAACACTCCCGAGGAGACGGAGAAGTCTGAGGGCAAAATGGCTCCATCCTTAGATGAGTGTCTCCCCCTGGTGGAGCTCACGTAGAAGTATAAATTAGGCTTTAGATGCCACCGGTCCGTCCGACCACCTCCAGCAGGAAAGGAGGGGGAAGTGTCTTGCCTAAGGGCACAACCGAAAAATTCCCTGAAACGAGCCGGGATCGATCCTTGAACCCTCCGGAATACTGGACAACCCGCTCTCCCTCCTGAGCTGCTGCTGCCCCTACAAACGTGGACCCACTGATTATTTTATTGTAAGGCAGAGCTTCTCATTTATAGGGTGGGGGCTCTAGCTAATGCAAGGGGGCCACTGCGCCAATAGAGCAGTAGCCCCCTTACTGGTAGTCTAGAACCGCCACTGCCTCCTGTTTTATTATCTTACCTGCTTTAATTTGACAGTTTTTTGGATAATTTTTATGATATTTTTGTCTTTTCTGCTCCAATAATCTGAAGTTTAGTGATTTTTGATCTTGAAACTTTTCGAAAGTAAAATTATTTTGTTTGTTGACTTATTTTTTGTCATTTCTGGATCCTCCACCCAGATCCGATTGAATTCTGGGATTCTGTGGGCCGTTTTCACGAGTCCTAACCGTCCTAACATGTTGTGTTTTTGTTTCGGAGCTGGTTTGCGTCTGAAGAGGGAAATCAGTTCTTTCTGTTTGACTCGAGGACAAGGAAGTGATTCAGTTTGTGTCATTCAGAAGCGTACTTTATAGATCTGCTCTGATTCGGAAGGACAAGAAAGAAGGGTTTATTTCACAGTTCCTCTCTAATGCTGAGACTTATTTATCGCTCTGTTGTTTCTACAGATCCCGCCATGAGGGGGCGCTCTGCTGGTCTGTGTCTCCTCCTCCCCCTCACCATCTTCAGCCTCTTCATTGGAAGAGTGTCGGGGTTCAAGATCTGCTCGTACAACGTGCAGAATTTTACTCTCTCCAAAGCATCTGACCTACGAATGTTGCACACGTTTACACGGGTAGGACACACACACACACACACACACACACACACACACACACACACACACACACACACACACACACGCGCGCTAAGTATCCAGTTCCTGTAGAGTTATGGGCATCTCCACCTCCACAGGTTGTGTCTCGCTGTGACATCTGTCTCTTGCTGCATGTGGTCGATCCAGACGGGAAGGCCATCAAAGCTCTCCTGTCGAACCTCAGCAGGTATATTTAACCCTTAAAAAGCACCTTCTGGTTAACCTGGACACACCTGAGGTCCAGCTGGTCTAAACCAAGCAGGAACCTCCGGCTGGCCCAAGTGATGTTCAGACAGAAGTAAAAAAAAAAAAAAATGCAGTTCCCCCCTCATCCACTAGGGGCTGGATCTAGAAATGAGCAATGCCAATTTCACAGCAGAAATAAACATGTTTCCAGCCTGGCTCCAAAACCCATTTTAGGTTTAATAGATCATGGCAGCTCTGAGGGGGGGGGGGTGAAGCTTTTTAACTCACACGTTTGGATGTAGCGTTGGGTACCGAATTCTGTACTTTCTAAGGTACCGACCGAATTCCGTAGTACCGATTGAATACCGGTTCACGTCATTTGAAACGGTGCCTCGTTTCGGTACCCGTCCTTCATAACGAGAACTTGCCAAGACAGCTGCGCATGCGCAATAGCGTTATGTCGTCGGTCGCTGCGAGCGAGTTGTAAACAGAGCAGCATGGTAGAAAGAACGCACGCTAACGCTTGGGTCCACTTCACTAAATGTGATGGGTAACTGGGTGATGATGAAACCAGCGACAACGATCTAAGTGAGACATCCTCATCTTAATCTGCTCCGGTAGGTAAATAAAATGTAAGATAACGTTAGCTTGATATGTTAGCTTCCGCTCTGCTAATGGTGCGTTCGCTATCTCCTCAGAACTCAGAATTTCCGACTAGAACATGAATGCGCTCTAAAGTTTGGCTTCACTTTACTAAATGCGACGGGTGATTGGGTGAAGATGAAACCAGCGACAACGATCTAAGTGTGAGGCATCATCGTTTTAATCTGCTCCAGCAGTTAAATAAATAGTTTAAGATAATGTTAGCTTGATATGTTAGCTTCCATTGCCACCATTGTTATCAGCTAATGGTGCGTTCGCTTTCTCCTCGGAAATTCTAACTTCCCAGTAGGAAAAATCAAAGAGAAAGGACAGTAAAAGGAATGAAGATACACAGTAAATTTAGTTCACAGTAAAGATGTTTGCTTCAGTTTAATTATCAGCTTATAAAACTACAAGGACGATGTTAAAATACAAACAGTTGAATGTTATTTATCATGATATTCATCAAATACGGTTATATATTGAGAAAAATATATATTTAATTATAAAAGAGAATTAAAAATATTAAACACTCAAAAGTATCGAAAATTGGTACCGTTAAGTACCGGTATCGATTCCTAGGTACCGGGAATTAGTACCGAATCGATTCAAATGTCAAAGGTACCCATTCCTATTTGGATATAAGTAAAGCTTGAAATTATGAATTATTTGGGGCGTGTCCTCTTGATTGACAGGAAGCAGATGAGCCGTCAGCGCTAGCAGCTAGCCTCCTGCTTGCTCCAGGGCAGGCCTCAGCCTCGGCATCACATTAGAAGTGTTACAGCCTAAAAACCAGAGGGGAGAAATCGCGGTTTTCTGGCTAAAAGAACCCGCCAAGCTCCATTAGCTTTGGTTAGCCCGTAGCTACATTTGCTCAGAGATTGTCAATCATCTGCCTCCACCCTCACAGCTCCGTTTTAGAAACTAACAGAGTTCATGGTAACAGACGTGTGGTGTTCTTGATTATCATCTTTATTCATCAGCTGATTGGTCGATCGGGTTACAGGATGCAGTTTCAGTTTGAGATTTTTCGCTCTTCTAACACTGAAACTTTCACTCAAACATCAGATGTCTTCCTGGTCCCTAAAAAAAGCAACACAGATGTACGCAGACTGAAGTTTATGTATGAAACCTAAATATTACGTAAAAACCAGAGACCCACTGGTGTTCCTTATCTGAAATAACCCAATCAAACCAGAATCACCCCCACCTGGGACGCCTCACCTGTCTTATAATAGAGATAAATGGTGTAATTGTGATGATCTGGATGCTAACGCTGCATATGAAACTCATGTGGTGTTGCTTGTTTTCTGTCTGCGTCCAACAGGAAGTTGTTCAGGTACAGTGGATTTTATCAGAGTATTAAAGCACCTTTGTTTTACCTCCTGGTTCCTCTGAGGATCCGTACCTGTGTTCTGGGCAGTTGGGCTTTTCCATCAGAGCAGCGGTGGTCTTGTCAAACTGCTGAAGCAGTAATGCTAAGCTAGGCTAGTTAAGCTCTGGGCCTTCTGATGCTATCAGCTGTCTGATGTCATCACGTCTCATCACCTCTGCACAGAATCTGTTGGGGAACCAACCGGGTCCAGGTTTAACATCAGCTGGATCAAAAACTCTCATACATTCTAAATGTTTGCCGAAACCTTCTGCTTCACTTCTGCTGTACGCCTTCTGTGGGATCAAAACTTGAGTTTCAGAAGAGGTGGTTCTGGATGTTCTGGAAGAACAGAAAGATTCACAGAGGAGGAACTGAACCTGCCCGAACCAAATCCAGAACCATAGCTTTGGAGACTAAATTTGATCCCACACAAAGATATGAAGCAGAATGTTTTCATGCTGAAGACAAAAACGATTTCAATAACATAGAAGTGTTTCTGAACTACTTGGATACACAACAACTCTTGTTTTTCTGATCAATCAGATTTGTGTGATGAGGTCATCATCATTTAGACATTCACTTAAAAGGACCCAATCCACAGTCACACTCACTTCTTCTGTAATGTTCTCCGTTGCCGAATTTGGACAAAAACTGACTGGATTAAAAGGAAACTAAGATTATTTACTTTATTGTGACAGAGCCTGAGGATAAGAACCACCTCCCGTGTGCTAGCAAAGACTCTGTGTGGGTCAGATTTACTGTTCTGATAGAACTGAACCAGTTCCCATTTGAGTCTGATGACATGACTTTGCCCAGAACCCATTTCTCTCTGGTGTCTAAAAGGGAATTTAATCTGACCTTCCTGCTTTTGGTTCTTTGGTGGAACGTTTAAAATGTTTGGTGGTTGGTTTGATTCGTTGCTATTCTAACAGAAAAATACTTCTAAACAAACTTTGGGGTTCAGTCTCTCGTTCTAACTCAAAAGGATGCCACGTCCCATTATGACCACATGTTTGTGCTTGTGTGGATCTGTGGGATGTGCTAGCATGGGGGCTAACAAGGGTGTGCTAGTTGAAAAATATTTTTGCATGTTACATTTCTGTTGTTGATAAATAAATTACTAGCTCAGATAGCATTAGCTAGAGCATTGTTAGCATCTACAGCAGCTTTGTTAGCTTTAGCTAGAGCATCATTAGCATCTACAGCAGCTTTGTTAGCGTCAGCTAGAGCATTGTTGGCATCTACAGCAGCCTTGTCAGCGTCTGCTAGAGTATCATTAGCATCTGCAGCAGCTCTGTTAGCATTAGCTAGAGTATCGTTAGCATCTACAGCAGCTTTATTAGCATCAGCTAGAGTATCATTAGCATCTCCAGCAGCTTTGTTGATGCTAGCCTGAGCATCATTAGCATCTACAGCAGCTTTATTAGCTTCAGCTCGAGCATCGTTAGCATCTACAACAGCTTCATTAGTGTCAGCTAGAGTATCGTTAGCATCTACAGCATCTCTGTTGGCATTAGCTAGAGCATCATTAGCATCTACAGCAGCTTTGTTAGCATCTGCTAGGGTATCGTTAGCATCTACAGCAGCTTTATTAGAATCTGCTAGAGCATCATTAGCATCTACAGCAGCTTTGTTAGCATCAGCTAGATCATTGTTGGCAACTACAGCAGCTTTGTTGGTATTAGCTGGAACATTGTTAGCATCTACAGCAGCTTTATTAGCGTCTGCTAGAGTATCGTTAGAAGAAGAAGAAGAAAGTATCATGTCTATGGCGCCTCTCAAGTTAAAAATCACGAGGCGCTTCACAAAAACAAAAAATGTAAAAATATAAAAAAGCATTTAGAAAATGTTGAAAAATATATTTAAAATAAGCAAAAATCGGCAATTGTGATTAAAAAATGTTAAGAAAGAGAGAGAGTGAAAAGGAAAGAGGGGAATCAGTGGATCCTGAGGAAGGTGGAACTGGTAGGGAGAGCAGAGTTGGCATCTACAGCAGCTTTGTTAGCGTTAGCTAGAGCATCATTAGCATCTACAGCGGCTCAGATAGAATTAGCTAGAACATTGTTGGCATCTACAGCAGCTTTGTTGATGTTAGCTGGAGCATCATTAGCATCTGTAGCTAGAGCATCGTTAGCATCTACAACAGCTTCATTAGCGTCAGCTAGAGTATCGTTAGCATCTACAGCAGCTCTGTTAGCATTAGCTAGAGCATCATTAGCATCTACAGCAGCTTTGTTGGCGTCTGCTAGAGTATCGTTAGCATCTACAGCAGCTTTGTTAGCATCTGCTAGAGTATCTTTAGCATCTACAGCAGCTTTGTTAGCGTCTGCAAGAGTATCGTTAGCATCTACAGCAGCTCTGTTAACGTTAGCTAGAGTATTGTTATCATCTACAGCAGCTCTGTTAACGTTAGCTAGAGCATCATTAGCATCTACAGCAGCTTTGTTGGCGTTAGCTGGAGCATTGTTAGCATCTACTGCAGCTCTGTTAGTAATAGCTAAAGTCTTGTTATCATCTACAGCAGCTTTGTTGGCGTTAGCTAGAGCATCATTAGCATCTACAGCAGCTTTGTTAGCGTCAGCTAGAGCATTGTTGGCATCTACAGCAGCTTTGTTGGTGTTAGCTGGAGCATCGTTAGCAATAGCTAAAGCCTTGTTATCATCTACAGTAGCTCTGTTAGCATCAGCTAGAGCATCATTAGCATCTACAGCAGCTTTGTTAGCATCAGCTAGAGCATCATTAGCATTTACAGCAGCTCTGTTAGCATCAGCTAGAGCATTGTTGGCATCTACAGCAGCTTTGTAGGCGTTAGCTGGAGCATCGTTAGCGATAGCTAAAGCCTTGTTATCATCTACAGTAGCTCTGTTAGCGTCAGCTAGAGCATCATTAGCATCTACAGCAGCTTTGTTAGCGTCAGCTAGAGCATCATTAGCATCTACAGCAGCTTTGTTAGCGTCAGCTAGAGCATCATTAGCATCTACTGAGAGAATTGTTCACAAACTATCTGCTTAGTCATCAGCTAGATTTTTTTTTTCATGTAACGAGATTTGTGTCCATTTATTTCAAATGTTCCTGCTTCTGTCAGGTTATGCTACAAAATTGGAGTATCGTTAGCATCTACAGCAGCTTTGTTAGCATCTGCTAGAGTATCTTTAGAATCTACAGCAGCTTTGTTAGCGTCTGCAAGAGTATCGTTAGCATCTACAGCAGCTTTGTTAGCATTAGCTAGAGTATCGTTAGCATCTACAGCAGCTCTGTTAACGTTAGCTAGAGTATTGTTATCATCTACAGCAGCTCTGTTAACGTTAGCTAGAGCATCATTAGCATCTACAGCAGCTTTGTTGGCGTTAGCTGGAGCCTTGTTAGCATCTACTGCAGCTCTGTTAGTAATAGCTAAAGTCTTGTTATCATCTACAGCAGCTTTGTTGGCGTTAGCTAGAGCATCATTAGCATCTACAGCAGCTTTGTTAGCGTCAGCTAGAGCATTGTTGGCATCTACAGCAGCTTTGTTGGTGTTAGCTGGAGCATCGTTAGCAATAGCTAAAGCCTTGTTATCATCTACAGTAGCTCTGTTAGCATCAGCTAGAGCATCATTAGCATCTACAGCAGCTTTGTTAGCATCAGCTAGAGCATCATTAGCATTTACAGCAGCTCTGTTAGCATCAGCTAGAGCATTGTTGGCATCTACAGCAGCTTTGTAGGCGTTAGCTGGAGCATCGTTAGCGATAGCTAAAGCCTTGTTATCATCTACAGTAGCTCTGTTAGCGTCAGCTAGAACATCATTAGCATCTACAGCAGCTTTGTTAGCGTCAGCTAGAGCATCATTAGCATCTACAGCAGCTTTGTTAGCGTCAGCTAGAGCATCATTAGCATCTACTGAGAGAATTGTTCACAAACTATCTGCTTAGTCATCAGCTAGATTTTTTTTTTCATGTAACGAGATTTGTGTCCATTTATTTCAAATGTTCCTGCTTCTGTCAGGTTATGCTACAAAATTGCGGTAAACAACTTTTGAAGAAACCGCTTTTTAAAATGGGATGTTTTGGTTTATGTTATGGAGCAGCCATGTTGTCTGGTTCAGAGACGGTGTCCGTAAGGACAAGACAGGAGGCAGAACTGGTGGTTGCAGAGTTCCAGATGTTGAGGTTCTCTTTGGGAGTGAGGAGGACAGTAGAATAAGGAATGACTCCATCAGAGGGACGGCTCATGTTAGATTTTTTCGTAGGTGAAGTCAGAGAGGACAGACTGAGATGGTTTGGACATGTCCAGAGGAGAGACGGTGATGACATGGGTAGAAGGATGATGAGGTTGGAGCCACCAGGCAGGAGGCTGAGGAGAAGACCAAGGAGATTTATGGATGTGGTGGAAGAGGACATGAAGTTAGTTGGTGTGAGGGTAGAGGATGCAGAAGATGGGACTAAAGAGAGACGGATGATTGGCTGAGAATACCCTAAAGGGACACGCCCAAAGAGCAAGAAGAAGCATTTTTGATTAATATTATTTTCTCTCGTCTCTCGTCTCTCGTCTTCCTCCGCTTATCCGGGTCCGGGTCGCGGGGGCAGCATCCCAACTAGGGAGCTCCAGGCCGTCCTCTCCCCGGCCTTGTCCACCAGCTCCTCCGGCAGGACCCCAAGGCGTTCCCGGACCAGATTGGAGATGTAACCTCTCCAACGTGTCCTGGGTCGACCCGGGGGCCTTCTGCCGGCAGGACATGCCCGAAACACCTCCCCGGGGAGGCGTCCAGGAGGCATCCTGACCAGATGCCCAAACCACCTCAACTGGCTCCTTTCGATCTGGAGGAGCAGCGGTTCTACTCTGAGTCCCTCCCGAATGTCCGAGCTCCTCACCCTATCTCTAAGGCTGAGCCCGGCCACCCTACGGAGGAAACTCATTTCGGCCGCTTGTATCCGCGATCTCGTTCTTTCGGTCATTACCCAAAGCTCATGACCATAGGTGAGGATTGGGACGTAGATCGACCGGTAAATCGAGAGCCTGGCTTTCTGGCTCAGCTCCCTCTTCCCCACGACAGATCGGCTCAGCGTCCGCATCACTGCAGACGCCGAACCGATCCGCCTGTCGATCTCCCGATCCCTCCTACCCTCACTCGTGAACAAGACCCCGAGATACTTAAACTCCTCCACTTGAGGTAGGACCTCTCCCCCGACCCGGAGGTGGCAAGCCACCCTTTTCCGGTCGAGAACCATGGTCTCAGATTTGGAGGTGCTGATCCTCATCCCAGCCGCTTCACATTCGGCCGCGAACCTACCCAGCAAGAGCTGAAGGTCAGAGCTGGATGAAGCTAGGAGGACCACATCATCCGCAAAAAGCAGAGACGAGATTCTCCTGCCACCAAACTCGACACACTCCACACCACGGCTGCGTCTAGAAATTCTGTCCATAAAAGTGATGAACAGAACCGGTGACAAAGGGCAGCCCTGGCGGAGTCCAACCCTCACTGGGAACAGGTCCGACTTACTACCAGCTATGCGGACCAAACTCACGCTCCTCTGGTAAAGGGACTGAATGGCCCTTAACAGAAAGCCACCCACCCCATACTCCTGGAGCGTCCCCCACAGGGTGCCCCTGGGGACACGGTCATAAGCCTTCTCCAAATCCACAAAACACATGTGGATTGGTTGGGCAAACTCCCATGCCCCCTCCATCACCCTTGCAAGGGTATAGAGCTGGTCCACAGTTCCACGGCCAGGACGAAAACCACATTGCTCCTCCTCTATCTGAGATTCAACTATCGATCGGACCCTCCTCTCCAGTACCTTGGAGTAGACCTTTCCAGGGAGGCTGAGGAGTGTGATCCCCCTATAGTTGGAACACACCCTCAGGTCACCCTTCTTAAAGATGGGGACCACCACCCCGGTCTGCCACTCCCTAGGAACTGCCCCCGATGACCACGCAATGTTGTAGAGACGTGTCAACCATGACAGCCCTACAACATCCATAGCCTTGAGATACCCAGGACGAACCTCATCCGCCCCCGGGGCTCCGCCGCTGTGTAGTTGTTTGACTACCTCAGCAACTTCTGCCCCCGAGATCGGACAGTCCATCCCCAGGCCTCCCAGCTCTGGTTCCTCCTCGGAATGCGCATTGGTGGGATTGAGGAGCTCCTCAAAGTATTCCTTCCACCGTCCGACTATAGCCTCAGTTGACGTCAGCAGCTCCCCATCCCCACTGTAAACAGTGTGAGCGAGTTGCTGCCTTCCTCTCCTGAGGCGCCGGACAGTTTGCCAGAACCTCTTTGGAGCCGATCGATTGTCTTTCTCCATGGCCTCACCAAACTCCTCCCACGCCCGAGATTTTGCCTCGGCAACTGCCACTGCTGCACCCCGCTTGGCTATCCGGTACCTGTCTGCTGCCTCCGGAGACCCACAGACCAGCCACGCCCTGTAGGCCTCCTTCTTCAGCCTGACGGCTCCCCGAACCTCTGGTGTCCACCAGCGGGTACGGGGGTTGCCACCACGACTGGCACCGGCCACCTTACGGCCACAGCTAGCAACAGCCGCCTCGACAATCGCAGAGTGGAACAAGGCCCACTCGGACTCAATGTCCCCCACTGCTCTCGGGACGTGGTCAAAGCTCTGCCGGAGGTGGGAGTTGAAGACCGTCTTGACAGGTTCTTCTGCCAGGCGTTCCCAGCAGACCCTCACTATGCGTTTGGGTCTGCCAGGTCTACGCGGCATGTTCCCTTGCCATCTGATCCAACTCACCACCAGGTGGTGATCAGTTGACAGCTCCGCCCCTCTCTTCACTCGGGTGTCCAAAACATACGGCCGCAGGTCAGATGATACGACTACAAAATCTATCATCGACCTGTGACCTAGGCTGCCCTGGTACCAAGTGTACCGGTGGGCATCCTTATGTTCGAACATGGTGTTCGTTATGGCCAAACTGCGGCTTGCACAGAAGTCCAATAACAAAACACCGCTCGAGTTCAGATTTGGTGGGCCGTTCCTCCCAATCACACCCCTCCAGGTCAAGCTGTCATTGCCCACGTGAGCATTGAAGTCCCCCAGCAGGACAATGGAGTCCCCTGATGGAGCACTATCTAGCACTCGTCCCAGGGACTCCAAAAAGGGTGGGTACTCTGAACTGATATTTGGCCCATAAGCACAAACAACAGTCAGGACCCGTTCCCCGACCCGAAGGCGCAAGGAAGCTGCCCTCTTGTCCCCCGGGGTAAACCCCAACACACAGGCAGAGAGTCTCGGAGCTAACAAAAAGCCAACCCCAGCCCTCCGCCTCTCACCCGGAGCAACTCCAGCAAAGTAGAGTGTCCAACCCCTCTCCAGGTCTCGGGTTCCAGAGCCAATGCAATGTGTCGAGGTGAGTCCGACTATATCTAGCCGGTACCGCTCAACCTCTGCCACAAGCTCCGGCTCCTTCCCCGCCAGCGAGTTGACGTTCCATGTCCCAAAAACTAGTTTTCTTGTCCGGGGATTGGACCGCCAAGGCTCCCGCCTTGGTCTGCCACCCGATTCGCATTGCACCGGACCCTTCATGTTCCTCCTGCGGGTGGTGGGTCCACAGTTGGACGAGCCCATGTATCCGGTTCGGGCTGGGCCCGGCCGGGCCCCATGGGCGAAAGCCCGGCCACCAGGCGCTCGCTCACGGGCCCCAACCCCAGGCCTGGCTCCAGGGTGGGACCCCGGTAACCCTCCGGGCCGGGTACTCCGACTCTTCATTTTAACCGCCATGAAAGATCCTTCGAACCGTTCTTTGTCTCACCCTTCACCTAAGACCAATTTGTCATGGGAGACCCTACCAGGGGCACTAAGTGCCCCAGACAACATAGCTCCTAGGATCATTAGGGCACTCAAACTCCTCCACCACGATAAGGTGACGGTTCAAGGAGGAGTAATAATATTATTTTCATTTTCAAAAACTCTAATTTTCTAAAAAACAAATCCAGATGCTTTTAGCTAACGGTTTATGAGAGAAGAGCTTCAGTCGTGTGTTTAATCCAGACCCAGAACCCCGAACAACACTCCGCCGGCTGCTCTCAGCGTTTAGAGTCAAATGAGGTCATACGCTCACCACGGGTTTGGGAACATGTTGAGTCTGAGCGGGTTTCCGCCATGTTTCACTCATCAGAGGTTTGCTTTGGATTTATGAAGGTACAATCGTGATCGTTACCTTTCGGTGGCCAGTAAAGGTCTGGGGAACTCTCCCGGTGACATGCAGCAGTACGTGTTCATCTACAGGTAAGACACCGTCGAGCGCCTGGATCAACTCACAGACCTGCCACCCCCAAGCCTGAACCGCTCTTCCTCTCTGAACAGAGCCCACAGCGTGAAGGTGACGGGTCAGTATCAGTACACAGGACAGCCCTTCGTCAGGCCGCCGTTCGTGGTTCGATTCAGCAGCAACAAAACGGGTCAGTACAACAGAAACCAGTCCACACACACACACACACACACACACACACACACACACACACACACACACACACACACACACACAGGATTAAATGATGACATCATGTGGGATTTTTCTGACCTGTTTGTGTTGTTGTCTTTTTTTAAATGACGTGATTTCATCTCTCGGTACTCGGTGGGAGCGAGCCGCTGTGCCACCAGACGATAAAGGACCATTCTGTTCTTCTGTCTGTCCTTCAGCCATCCCGGAGTTTATCCTGATCCCGCTGCACAGCGACCCAGACCAGGCTGTCCAGGAGATCGATGGGCTCTACGACGTGTTTGTGGAAGTCAGCACCCAGTGGAACAACACGGTGAGGAAGCTGTTTGAAGGCAGTTTGAGAATCTGTTGCTTCTGTATGAATCCGATCAGGCGGGAAGGTCGAACAGAATTATTTCAGTTTAAAGGTGCAATAAGTAATAATTCTAGTTACAGTTAAATAATCACAAAACAGTCTCGGTCATGTTGGAACGAAGATTGCAGTAAACGGATTCCCTTCTCAGCTGGCTGGGGCGTTGTCAGCTTTACTCTTTTCTAAATGACCAAAGAAGGACAGAATTATTGTTTACAGTGTGTGAGCCTGATGGGGTGCACCATTTCTCAGACCTAAAAGTTGCCCACATCCCAGCTGAGCTTCAGACGGCAGGTTTGGAGTCGTATTTCCTGATATGTGGACATCTCTCCTCTGATTGGCCAACAGCAACACGACTCTACCATTGACTTTAGCCGTTTTTACAAAACAATGCTGTCAGTTAGCTACAACACCGTGGCAGCATCAGGGAGCCTCAGGTCGTTTATAAGAGGTCAGACCGTGGCAGTAATGTGGCGCAATCGTGTCCTTTTTATAAAAGATTAGGCGATGGCGGCATAAAGGGGGTACGGGGTGGGGGGTGGGGGGGGTCTCTGCGATGCCGCGGACGTCCGTTCATCTTGGACATAACTTGCTTTTTATTTTTATCTCCACAAATAACACAAGCCTGGAGAAGTTCTGCTGTGTGGTGGAGTTGCTAATGCTAACAGTTAGCTTCTACTAGCAGAGACGTTCTCTGCTGTTTCCTGGACGCTAAACCAACAACGGCCTTCCCCGTCGGGAGTCCAGATGGGTGAGTCCATGAATGTTAGTGACAGGGTGACGCAGATCTGTCAGGATGTCCTGATCCTAGAGTTTCACCGTCTGTTTTCTATCAGAAGCTAAAGCAGGAGATGGGTGTAGGAGACTATTTTCATGTTCAGCCTGCATGAAACACTCAGAGTGACCCGTTAGAACCAGAAAAAATGGGTTTTCAGTGAACCTCACCTTTTAAGAGAAGAAACCATAGCAGATCCAGAGGAGGCAGAGTGCTGATACTTCCTGTTTTACTCACCTGTCGGAAACATGGCCCTCGTTTACCTGACGATGACCTCTAACTGACCTTCTGCTCAAAATTAGTTTGTAACATTGGAATAGAGGAAAGTTAACCAGAAGAGGTGAAACTTTAACGTCTCAAAATGAAAGTAAAACCAAAGAAAACGAAAGAATCGGAGGTGGGCAGGGCAATTTGAAACGTGTGTGTGTGTGTGTGTGTGTGTGTGTGTGTGTGTGTGTGTGTGTGTGTGTGTGTGTGTGTGTGTGTGTGTGTGTGTGTGTGTGTGTGTGTGTGTGTGTGTGTGTGTGTGTGTGTGTGTGTGTGTGTGTGTGTGTGTGTGTGTGTGTAGAATGTGATGTTCCTGGGTGACTTCCACGCCGGCTGTGCCTATGTGACTCGGAGCGACAGGAAGGATATCCGACTTTACTCAGATTCCAGTTTCTCCTGGTTGATCGGAGACCGAGAGGACACCACAGTTAATGACATCACCAACTGTGCATTTGACAGGTGTGTGTGTGTGTGTGTGTGCGCGTGTGTTTTAGTCTCCGAGGTTTCCTCTCTCACCTGTAACCTCCCTCCTTATTGGTCGATAGGATCGTGGTGCACGGACAGACGTTCCTAAAGGCGATCCAACCATTTTCTGGCAAAGTCTTTAACTTTGGTCGAGAGTTCAAACTCCCACAGAGAAAAGTAAGACTTTTTATTTTGTTACATTTGAGACGTCCTGCTGAACAGCTGTGAGCGACGGGTCTCTGGTTCCAATCCTCGTTTATTCGTGGTTCGGGTTTTTAACTCCCAGTTCTGAAGCCTCACAGCCAAACGTGGACTAGAGCCCCTTATTTCTGATCCAGTGGCTTTAAATGCACTACCGTTGTGTCCTACTCTGAAAATGTTTCTTTGTTGTTGATTTTGGAGACTAATGTTTACATTTCATTTATATTTTCTTTCTTTCTTTTATTTATTTATTTTTTGTTTCTGATCAACAACTTGATCTGTGAGTTCAGAGATTCAGAACGGTTTTCTGTTGCTTCTGTCTGCCAGGTCCTGGAGATGAGCGACCACTTCCCAATAGAGGTGACACTAAAAAGCCCCGCCCTCCTTCTTCAGGCCACGCCCCCGCTGATCTTCCTCTGCATCTCTGTGATCGTGCAGTGCTTCCTCTGATCTGTGATCGTCTGCTTCGGTCCTGAAAGTTGAAACTCTGAAAATTCGTTTGTTTTTTTTCCTGCTCTGATTGTTTTCATCACTCAGACCTTTACGAGTTGCTTTCATTAATATTATTATATAAACTGGATATTATTTCAAGGTTGTTTTTTTTTTACCTGTGTTTTTGAATCAAAAACAGCAGAAACAAACAACTCGGGCCTGAACAAGTGGAGATAAATGAAGACATTTTCTGTCATTTAAAGGAAAAAACTCTAGTTCTGTTTTAGTTTTAATGATTTAATTTAGTTTCCTTATTTTTTCACCAAAGGAAAACTAAATAGCAGAGTTTGTTTAACAAAATTAAGCAGAATTATTGTTTTCAGTTGTTATGTATTTGTTATTGTTCAAGTGAAATCTCTGCTGGAGCTCCTGTTCACTGACCTGGGTGAGGGTTAGGGTTGGGTTAGGGTTGGACAGAACCAACCCTAACCCAACCATCCGTTTTCACGCCAAAACCACTTGACGGCATCAACGCGGTTTTTGATTTTTGTATTTTTTTCATGATGCGTTCCAGGGATGTTTTCTTTTTTTAACTACATTTGATGTTAGAGGTATGTTTTCCAAACAAAAAGGAACTGATGTAGATGATTTTTATTGAATGTGTTTTTATTGCTCAGTAAATATGTTTATTTGAACTTTATATTTTATGTCTGCTGATTATTTGTTGCTTTAGAGACTTCTCGGTAACAATACTAATAACAATGCTTTCTGTCTAATAGACAGTCTTTAAATTCAACTGCAAACCAGCAGAAGCCAAAATATTTTCTTGGACTTTATTTGGATTCATATTCAAATGTACCGTTCAGGCTTAAAGATGTAAAAGTTGTCATCTGCCACTAAAAGGGCCGCAAAAACCACAGTGATTTGAAACCATTTCACTTAAATGTATAACATGAGCTCACTTCATCCAAATGAGATGTGGTCTCTGCTGAACTAATTCCTGCTTTAGATAACTTATCCAAGTGAGACCTCCCATCTCTGCTGGACTCTGCTTTATGAAACTCATCAGAGTGAAACCTCCTGTCTCTGCTGGGCTCTCTGCGTTAGGAAACTCACCAGAGTGAGACCTCCCGTCTCTGCTGGGCTCTCTGCTTTAGGAAACTCATCAGAGTGAGACCTCCCGTCTCTGCTGGGCTCTCTGCTTTAGGAAACTCATCAGAGTGAGACCTCCCGTCTCTGCTGGACTCTGTCCTGCTTTATGAAACTCGTCAGAGTGAGACCTCCCGTCTCTGCTGGGCTCTCTGCGTTAGGAAACTCACCAGAGTGAGACCTCCCGTCTCTGCTGGGCTCTCTGCTTTATGAAACTCATCAGAGTGAAACCTCCCGTCTCTGCTGGGTTCTCTGCTTTAGGAAACTCATCAGAGTGAGACCTCCCGTCTCTGCTGGGCTCTCTGCTTTAGGAAACTCACCAGAGTGAGAACTCCCGTCTCTGCTGGGCTCTCTGCTTTAGGAAACTCATCAGAGTGAGACCTCTCGTCTCTGCTGGACTCTCTGCTTTAGGAAACTCACCAGAGTGAGACCTCCCGTCTCTGCTGGGCTCTCTGCTTTAGGAAACTCATCAGAGTGAGAACTCCCATCTCTGCTGGGCTCTCTGCTTTAGGAAACTCATCAGAGTGAGACCTCCCGTCTCTGCTGGGCTCTCTGCTTTAGGAAACTCATAAGAGTGAGACCTCCCGTCTCTGCTGGGCTCTCTGCTTTAGGAAACTCACCAGAGTGAGACCTCCCGTCTCTGCTGGGCTCTCTGCTTTAGGAAACTCACCAGAGTGAGAACTCCCATCTCTGCTGGGCTCTCTGCTTTAGGAAACTCATCAGAGTGAGACCTCCCGTCTCTGCTGGGCTCTCTGCTTTAGGAAACTCATAAGAGTGAGACCTCCCGTCTCTGCTGGGCTCTCTGCTTTAGGAAACGTGGCCTTACCGAGACTCCAGCAGAACCTGGTAGATGAATGAGAACCACGCAGCGTCCTTTTCCTTCCGTCTGTCAGTTTCCGCCGCGGTCCCGGTAGTCTTCTGAGCCCACCTCTGTGAAGAACCATGTCTGAGACAGAACACGTCCCGCTCTCGGCCCCCGAGGCCGCCGCTGCCCTGAACGCTACCGACTCCAACGGCACCGAGGCTCTGAACGCTACCGCTAAGTTCGTGGCTACTCCGGAGGGCACTGCGCTGGCGTACGGCAGCCTGGTGGTCATGGCCCTGCTGCCCATCTTCTTCGGAGCCCTGCGGTCCGTCACCTGCTCTAAATCCAAGGTAACTGCGCCCCGGTACCGGCCGCGGTGTCGGGTTAGCCCGCAGCCGGCTGCACTTCCGGCTAACGGCTCGCTGATTTACTCCAGATAACAATCCTGATGAACCGTCGGTCAGAACATCAGAACCGGGCCTACTGACACCCGAACCGACGGTTCACCTGTTGGACGGTTTATTCAGTTATGTGTTTCTACTTGTAGAGTTTTAAAGGTTCCGGTGAGTTCGTGGGTCAACCGGAAACCAAACGTTTGGAGGGAGGGTACGGGTCCAGATCCAGATGTTGGTGTTCTCCTCTCTGGTCCAGATGTTGGTGTTCTCTCTGGTCGAGATGTTGATGCTCTTTTTGCCAGGTGTTTGTTGACTTTTGACACAGGTGTTTATCAGATGTGCCAAAAGTCAACAAACACACACACACACACACACACACACACACACACACACTTCTGTGCTTTTAGGTAACCCCGTGAAGCTGATCTGAAGTCAGGTACACACCACTGGAGGTATTCCGTTCAATTAGGAACTTCTTTCCAAACAAAAGAAGAAAATTGGTCCTGACCCGGTTCTTACCCATTCCTGATTGGTCTGCAGGACCTGACCCTAGGTTTTTTAGCCCCGCCCCCTCCAATTCTAGAATTCTCAGGTGTTTCTTACCTGAGAAGTTTGGTCACGTGACCTCTTTTAAAGCTGACTGTTCCTCGGGTGGTTCGTCTCTTCCACTCGTTCTCTTCGTCTCCGATCTGATCCCTCTCTTCCTGTCTCTCCTCACCTGTCTCTCCTCACCTGTCTCTCCTCACCTGTCTCTGCTCACCTGTCTCTGCTCACCTGTCTCTCCTCACCTGTCTCTGCTCACCTGTCTCTCCTCACCTGTCTCTGCTCACCTGTCTCTGCTCACCTGTCTCTCCTCACCTGTCTCTCTGCTCACCTGTCTCTGCTCACCTGTCTCTGCTCACCTGTCTCTGCTCACCTGTCTCTCCTCACCTGTCTCTGCTCACCTGTCTCTCCTCACCTGTCTCTCCTCACCTGTCTCTGCTCACCTGTCTCTGCTCACCTGTCTCTGCTCACCTGTCTCTGCTCACCTGTCTCTCCTCACCTGTCTCTGCTCACCTGTCTCTCTGCTCACCTGTCTCTCTGCTCACCTGTCTCTCTGCTCACCTGTCTCTGCTCACCTGTCTCTGCTCACCTGTCTCTCTCCTCACCTGTCTCTCTCCTCACCTGTCTCTCTCCTCACCTGTCTCTCTGCTCACCTGTCTCTGCTCACCTGTCTCTCCTCACCTGTCTCTGCTCACCTGTCTCTGCTCACCTGTCTCTCTCCTCACCTGTCTCTCTCCTCACCTGTCTCTCTCCTCACCTGTCTCTCTGCTCACCTGTCTCTGCTCACCTGTCTCTCTGCTCACCTGTCTCTCTGCTCACCTGTCTCTGCTCACCTGTCTCTCTCCTCACCTGTCTCTCTGCTCACCTGTCTCTGCTCACCTGTCTGTCTCCATCCATCGTCCGTCCGTCTGTAGGAACTGGGAGGAAATGATTATGGTTCCGGATTCGGAGTGAGTATGCGATCCGCACGCCGTTTGTTTGCAGCATGATCACATGACGGGTCGCCTCATCAGCTGATGGTTCAGAAAAATCAAACACAGCAGGGGTTCGGTTCTGGTTCTGATCTCAGAGCACCTCTAATCCTTGGCTATTATTCGGTTAAATCGGAGCTCCTCAGAACCCAGACGTGTCTGCAGGAGTGGGCTGAAGCGGGACGGGTTCTGGTTCTTCTTGTCTGACCCGATGGATCTTCTCAGTTCAAACTGGAAAAAGTGGAAAAACACGTTTCTACAAACCAGAGGCATTCCCAGCCTGGAGGGAACATTCCACCTTTTCCAGTTCAGAACCAGGACCTCGGACTGGGAGGAGCTGGTTGGGATCAGAACCAAGGGAGCTCTTGTTGGTGGTCCCAGTGAAACCAGAACTTCAGGTCCTCTGTACGGTTCTGGTTCCGTGTTTCCTGGTTTAGGAAAATTTGACAGTAAAACATTTTCAGTTCTGCAGATTTTTAATCCCATCTGGATTAAAACCGGAATCTTTCCGAGTTTTTTTACTTCTGCCTTCCACGACCAAACTCAGAACCGATTCTGAGCCATCAGCTGGGTTTTATCATTCATCAGAACTCCTGCAGGACCAGGATTCTCCTAAACAGCTTCTTCAGAACCGGATCAGAACCTCGATCCCAGACCTGCGGGTGGTTCTGGTCCAGATGAGCGAAACAGTTTAAACTTTTAAAAGGAATAAAAAGTCAACCAGGCGAACAAAAGTTTTATTATGGGATATAAAATAAAACCACCGTGTGTGTGTGTGTGTGTGTGTGTGTGCGTGTGTGCGTGTGTGCGTGTGTGCGTGTGTGCGTGTGTGCGTGCGTGCGTGCGTGCGTGCGTGTGTGTGTGTGTGTGTGTGTGTGTGTGTGTGTGCGCGTGTGTGTTCACGTTTCATCTCGTTCCCGTCAGAATTCCTCCGACGCTCCGGAGACCATCACCGGCCGGGACGCGGCTCGCTTTCCCATCATCGCCAGCTGCACCCTGTTTGGACTCTACCTGTTCTTCAAGGTGAGTGGAGGCCTCGGCTTCCTGTTTCACCTGCGGCTTTCAGCATTTCACACGTTCTGGTTCTGGTTCTGGTTCTGCAGGTGTTCTCTCAGGAGTACATCAACCTGCTGCTGTCGGTCTACTTCTTTGTTCTGGGGGTTCTGGCTCTGTCTCACACCATGAGGTAACGCGGCTGCAGCATCAGAACCGTCGCCACCTTAGACCCACAGGTGATTCTAACTGGTTCTGTCTGTCAGTCCTCTGATGTCCAGAATCTTTCCAGAGTCGTTCCCGAACAAACAGTACCAGCTGCTGTTCACCCAGGGCTCCGGAGAGACCAAAGAAGGTGAGGACACCTGTGGAACACCTGGCCACCTCCTTGCAGTGTGGTTTGGTAAATGGTCTGTTTTTGATATAGCGCCATCTAGAGTCCTGGAGCCCCCCAAGGCGCTTTACCACACAGTCATTCACCCATTCACACACACATTCACACACTGGTGGGGATGAGCTATGATGTAGCCACAGCTACCCTGGGGCGCACTGGCGCCACCGCTCCCTCCGACCACCACCAGCAGGCAAGGGGGTTAAGTGTCTTGCCCAAGGGCACAACGACAGCGACAAACTGAGCGGGGCTCGAACCTGCAACCTTCCGGTTACGGGGCGAGCTCTGTGCCACCATCGCCCCATACGTACACACACTCACACATGCACACACACACACTCACACGTGCACACACCCACACTCACAGGTGCACATGTGCACTCACACGCACGCACGTGCACACACACACACACATGCGCACGCACACACACACTCTCACACGTGCACACACACACGCTCACGTGCGCACACTCACACATGCACACACACGCACGCTCACACTTGCACACACACTCACACGTGCACACACACACATGCTCACACATGCACACACACACAATCATGAACAGCTGAGCTGATGGCAGCTTTGTGACACGTGCTGGTGAGGTTGGGAACAACCGCTGGATTAGTGCAGGTGTGTCGGGGCTGGATTATTAGATTAAGCTCTAAGGCTACGTTCACACTGCAGGCCTCGACGCTCAATTCCGATAGATTATTTTTATTTTTATTTTCTTGTGGCTATCAGACTCTCCTCTGGGAACGCTCCAAAGCGACCCGCATGCCCAGAACACAGGAAGTCGCTCTCGGTGGAGTCGGAGCCGAGCGGCGGAGGTGTGATGTGAAAGCCGGCTCATCCACAGGATCAGGATCACACCGGTCAAGCCTCCTGTTCCGGGCTGGTTTTAAAAACGAGACTATTGCACTCCTTATTCCCGCCGTTTTCCCAAATTATCATTCACTGAAAACGTTCCGGTATTAGGTTCGTTCACGGAGAACCCCCCGCTCTCACGGAGACCTGAAACAGGTGAGACGCTCGCTGCAGCAGAACCGCCCGCTCCCGTTTTCAGGCTCGTTGGTATTTTTAATCCTAAATCTGACAGGATGTCCAGAATCCTGAATCCTTCTGTCAGCGCTTCTCCTCAGGAACGCCGGCACACAGCGCTCTCCTCCGCTGACTCGGTGACGTAGGAGACGGATGCAATGAGACATGACCGTTCAGACTGCATCGGTTTCAAAAACATCAGATGTGTATCTGAATCGGTACCACATAGGAAAGTGACTCGGGTCGGAGTTGGGTCACATGTGGAAAAACCCGGATCGGATGCGCTTTTGCCTGCATTGTGAACGCAGTCGCTGATGTTTCATCAGTTCAGAGTCACGACGCTCACGGGAGAGCGTGCACGGCTCTAACGTGCACGCTGTCTCTCACATGCCGCTCCTCCAAAGGTGTGACGCCGGAGGACACACAGGTGTGGATGGAGACGTCTCTGTAATCTGAAGCTGGATTAAACTTGACGCAGATTATTTTTGTGTTTCCGACAGAAATAGTGAATTATGAGTTTGACACAAAGACGCTGGTTTGTCTGCTGATCAGCAGCGTGGTCGGGTTCTGGTACCTGCTCAAAAAGGTAACCCCGCCTCTGTTCACACACACCTGATCAGCCGTCCTCACAGCCAATCACACGCCTGCTCTCTGTGACATCACAGCACTGGATAGCCAATAACCTGTTTGGTCTGGCCTTTGCCCTGAACGGGGTGGAGCTGCTGCACCTCAACAACGTCAGTACCGGCTGCATCCTGCTGGGGGGGCTCTTCATCTACGACGTCTTCTGGGTCAGTCCACCGTTCCTCACCCCTCCCGTCCCCCCTCTCCCCTCCTCGCTCACCCGTCCCCCTGTCTCTCCCCAGGTGTTTGGGACCAACGTCATGGTGACGGTGGCTAAGTCGTTCGAGGCTCCGATCAAACGTGAGTGTGTTTCCGAGACACTGTGAAGGTTCTGAGTTGGTTCTGCCCGCCGTGAACAGAACCGGTCCTCGTGTTTGTGTTCCAGTGGTGTTTCCTCAGGACCTTCTGGAGAAAGGTCTGGGAGCCAGTAACTTTGCCATGCTGGGACTGGGAGACATCGTCATTCCGGGCATCTTCATCGCCCTGCTGCTGCGCTTCGATGTCAGGTAACGTCGTGCTGTTGCCCCGCCCTTGCCTTAGACCACGCCCACTCTTTAATCCTGATCCCGGCGTGTTTCTGTCTGCAGCCTAAAGAAGAACAGCAGGACGTATTTCTACTCCAGCTTCCTGGCCTACATCTTTGGACTGGGCCTCACCATCTTTGTCATGCACACCTTCAAGCACGCACAGGTATGGGGTCAGGGGTCGTGGCGGCATCCTGGTGTCTCTTTTCCGGTTCTTATCCGTCCTCCTGTGCATTTCCAGCCCGCTCTGCTCTACCTGGTTCCCGCCTGTGTCGGGTTCCCGGTCCTCGTGGCGCTGCTCAAAGGAGAGCTCATGGAGATGTTCAGGTGAGTAACCATGGCAACCGCATCACCTGTTCATCACATTGTCTAGCTTCTAGACGCTTGTTCTATCAAGGAACCAGAGAAGCCAGCAGGTCCATTCAGAACCGGGTGTTCTAGTTTAGTTTGTGTTTCAGAATCCAGTCCGATCCGGTAAAACCAGAAACGGAACCAAATCAAACCTATAAAAGTCCAAAATAATCCAGTGTGACGAAAAG
Organism: Nothobranchius furzeri; assembly: GCF_043380555.1. Taxonomy (NCBI): domain Eukaryota; kingdom Metazoa; phylum Chordata; class Actinopteri; order Cyprinodontiformes; family Nothobranchiidae; genus Nothobranchius; species Nothobranchius furzeri. The sequence goes on along the minus strand of NC_091755.1, from coordinate 46,811,202 downwards.
CTTTCAGCTGATTTATGCAGATGGACCGGATCACCAGCGGGTCGGTCCAGGTCTCAGGCTGGAGAAGTTCCGACTCGTGACTTGTAAAGTTCAGAGGTTTTAGTTGGTGCCGGTACCAGTTCTTCTCCATCCTGCACCAGTCCTTTACATTGATTAGACTTGGTCATGTGACCCAAACCAGACTCGGTCGTGTTGGATTCAGCAGAACGTGCTGCTCTCCTTTGATCAGGATGGTTCTGTAGAAGTCCAGCTGGGTGTTTGGACCTGTGGTTCTGGTCCGCGTGGACCTGTGCTGACCCGTGGGCTCGTATAGGCTCTGTGGTTTCCTCTCACCCCTTTACCCTGCCCTCCTGCTCATCTGGTCCATTTCAGACTTTAGAGTTTAAATCGATTTTAAACAAAGCTCCTCCTCCTCTCTCTCCTCATCTTCATCTCGTCTTCCCATCCTCTTCCTCCTCTCTTCCCGGCTGAAGCTTCGAGTCGCTGGAGGAAGTTCTTCCTGCGTCTCCTCGGATCACTTCCTTCCCGACCGTGAGCGGGTCTCCTGCCAGCCTGGCTACGTCCATGGACTTCATTGCAACTAGCTCCTCCCCTCGCCACCGCCGCTTACAGCCCACCTCCCTGTAGAAGCTCCGCCCCCTCCTTACTGTCCCCTTCATTCGTCACCTGGGCAGGTAAAGAGCCCGTTAACGAGAAGAGCAGGAACAAAATGGCTTATGGCTCATTTAAACCTGCAAACTCCTCATTAACCAATTAAAGGTTAATAAAGGGGGCGGGGCCAGCCAGAAGAGAGGGGGGGGGGGGGTTACCTGGAGGAAGAACCAAAGTGTTTAACCGCGTCTGTCTGACATGGTGATGATTCATGATGCCAGGATTAACGGTTCTGACACCTGATCTCTCGGAGTGTGGATCGGGTCAGGTCGGGTTCTGAGAATCATCCAGAATAAATCAAAACCCATTCGGACCGGTTTCAGCCCCTTTTCTCCTGATCATCAGATCTTTTCCGCCCTGTTTCTCCTGCTGAATCAAATCATTTTGTTGTTCTCTCCTTACCTGCAGGTATGAGGAAGATTCGGCTGAGGAGGCGGAGCCTAAAGAGGACTCATCCGAATCTGAGAAAAAGGACCAATAAAATTCATCTCTGGCCCCCACCACCACCTTCACATTTTACTGAAGCTCCTCCCCCTCCCTCCTCTCCAGCTTCCTGTTTTTCAGCAGGAAACTGGACAGATTTCCAGTTGCCATCGTGTTTGTCTGTGGTAACCATGGAGATAGCTGCTGGTCTCCATGGTTACGGCTCTCAACCTGCCGCTGGTGTTTGTTACAACTTGGTGCCTACATGACCCCCCCCCCCCCCCCCCGTACTCACACAAGAACATGGCGCTGCTGCATGGGTGTGGCGGAATGTTGGGGGCGGAGTCAGACTCTCCATCGTCACCTGTTCTTGTGTGTTTGCAGCCCGTCCTCTCGGATTGATCAGGAGTCCATTTGGTTCCGTCTCCAGGACTAAACCCGAACCAAATTCTAATCCTGAGCTTAACTTCATCATCCGGGTCTGAGTCCTAATCTGTCTGAGTCACGGTCCCTGGTGGTCCCAGTCCCTCTGGGTTCCGGTCTTCCTGGGTCCCGGTCCCTGGGGGTTCCGGTCCTACTGGGTCTCGATCCCTGGGAGTTCCGGGCCTCCTGGGTCCTGATCTACCTGGGTCCCGGTCCCTGGGAGTTCCGGTCCTCCTGGGTCCTGATCTACCTGGGTCCCAGTCCCTGGGGGTTCCGGTCCTCCTGGATCCCGGCCCCTGGGGGTCCCTGTCCTACTGGGTCTCGATCCCTGGGGGTTCCGGGTCTCCTGGGTCCCGGCCCCTGGGGGTTCCGGTCCTCCTGGGTCCCGGCCCCTGGGGGTCCTGGTACGCCTGGGTCCCGGCCCCTGGGGGTCCCTGTCCTACTGGATCTGGGTCCCTGGGAGTTCTGGTCCTCCTGGGTCCTGATCTACCTGGGTCCCGGTCCCTGGGGGTTCCAGTCCTCCTGGGTCCCGGTACGCCTGGGTCCCGGCCCCTGTGGGTCGCTTTCCTACTGGGTCACGGTTCCTGGGGTCCTGGTCCATCCGGGTCTTTGCTTGTTTTTATTTGCTTTAGTTTAATTTTGTTGTTCAAAAACCAGAGTTTTATGGAAACATTCAGCTGGAAGCTTCAGTTTTTTATCGTTTACGGTTTCTTAATCTTTATTTTTGTCTTCTGGAGGCCGTTTGAAGGCGAAGGCCGTGCTTCTGTGAAGGTGACTCAGACCCAGACCAGGTTCCAGCATCACACCCAGCTTCTTTCATCAAAGCCAAACCGAGTTTTTAATTTGGTAAAATATCGGAACGTTTTGGTTCCGGATGTTTGAGTATTAAATATTAAAAATATAAATCGGCTTCGAGGTTGTCGGGTAAAAAACTTCGTAATGAATTAAATAAAACGGGATTTTCTCGATGCGTTGGAAAAGCTGCAGCTGTTGGAGTTTTCTCTCACATCTGGACCCTCATCTAAACCTGGAGACTCCCATGATGCATCTGTCCACAGCCCTGTTCCAGAGCCGAGGGACGCCACAGAGTTGATCAGAGGGACTAGCGTTAAATGTAAAATATAGAAATGATATTTAAACAAAGTCGTTTTGATCTTTTCTAGATGAACTTTTGTGGATCTGTAGTTTTCTGGATGCCGGATAAACGGAAGCAGGTGATATTCCTGCCGTTGTCCATGTGGATGCTTTATGGAACGATGTAGTTTTGTACCGTAAGAGTTGTGCTCTAATAATTCCACACTTCGTGCATCTGGAAGGTTTGTGTTCTTCCTCTCTGGGTGTTTCTGTCAACGGTCGTTTCACAGCTCCGCTATTTTGTGTTCAATAAAACTTTTGGTGTTTGGATCATCAAAGAAGCAGATCTGAGTGTTTGACTCTTTTCTACCGGCGAGGTCCGACAATCGATGCCAATGTTTTCCTAAAACGGGTCCAAGCCTAAAACCAACCGGGTTGTTTCTGATTCATCTGAAGGACGGTTGTGATGTTTGTGTCTGGCCTGAAGCTCTTCTTGACGTCTACGACCACCTGCTGTGGAAACTGGTTCATGCGTCTGCCTACCAACCCACCAGGGTCGCCCGCGGTACCCAGGTCCTTGGTGAGGGGCGGGACCAGAGAAACCTCTGCAGAACCAGGGGTACCAGGGTCTTCACCTGGAGCCAGACCCAAGGTGGGCTACTGGTCCAGCTTTCTGCAGGAGGAAAGAGGGTCTCAGGTGCATCTGGTGAAAGTCTAGTCTTATTGAAACTGGCCTTTGAGACAGTTTGACCACAACGTGCTGATTGAGAACGAGACAAACCTTTAGTTCAAAACCTGTTTGAACTCGAACTCCACTTCTGGGTATTCTTTTATTGTGGTCGGATTTTCCTGTCATGTCTGGGGGTAGCTGCTGTTTTCTCTCCTCAGACACCTATGAAGGAAACGGGAGCCGCGGTCACCTGAGGTACGTGCTTCATTTAACCTTTTTCTTTCACCAGTGCAACATGCAGGAAGCCAGCTGGAAGCGGACTGCGGCGCCCCGTATGTCAGCTCACCTTTACCAAGGCCCAGGCCCAAAACTCACACTTCCACCCTTCAAGTGCATGATCGCGTCCGGGGGTGCGTAGGGTGCCCATGCCCCCTTTACACCCTTGATCCACACTTCGCCCAAGTCCACATTAATGCAGATTTCAGGCAAGTGTATTGCCCATAATCAGTGTTGTGCAAGTTATTTAAAAACTGTAATGCATTATTTATTACTTGTTACCCTCATTTTAAAGTAATTCATCGCATTACAACATTACTGACTTTAAAATGTATTTGATTACACTACTTGTGTATTTAAGTTACTTTCACCAAAACGACTTTAGTATAAATCTGGTCATGTGACGCTCAGTGAACTCATGACATATATGTGGAAAGTGATGTGGTGTCCAGGGGCGGCGTTAGGCCCGGCTACTTGGGCTGAAGCCCCGGATGTTTCATGAAAAGCCCCGGATCTAAAACGCGGAAGCAACATGCAGTACCAAAGTCCAGCAGAGAGGGAGCAGCTGGCAGTAGTTTGTATACAGCCTGCCTGAGCCTCCACCACTGAAGAAGAAGCCCTTCAGCAGCCGGCTTCTTCTACACTCTCTGCCTGAAACGCATGAGTGAAGATGGACATAAGGACGTTTTTTAGACCAAAAGTGCGGCGACAGAACCCCAGCTTTGATGAGACTGGTGTTGACTCAGGTTTGTGAGTCTTATTTGAAAATATTTGTTGTGCTGCTGGTTTGCCTAAAGTTAGTTTATCAGGTAAAGTTGATGGAGAAAGAAAGGGAATATTTACTATCATCTCACACTAAACACTAACAGGAACAATACTCTGCCCTGAAAATGCTGAATATGTAGCTTCAGATTAAACATTATGTGGTACAAGACACATATATATGATGTTGACTAGTGCGTGTCACATGTGAGTGCGCGTACGTGTGTGTGTGTGTTAAGCCCCGGATCTTCTTCAGTCCTAAATCCGCCCCTGGTGGTGTCTGAACTAGGCTTGCTGTTAAAAACAGTCAGATATAATAACAGTGCTTTAACATGATTGTTTATTAAATAAAAGCAACAACAATCTGTACTTTCAGCATGCTGCCATCTTATAGGGCCATCTGAGCAGGGAGTGAGGTGGTGGGGGCTCCAAGCCTATATTTGCCTTGGTCCCCAAATGCCTTGATACGGCCCTGGATGTGGGACTGACTTCTGGGGTGATCTGATTCAATCACATGTATAAATATTAAATGCTTATATATTATTGCTTTTCACTTACTTTTCATGGTAAAAATGTGCATTGGGGATAAATCTACCTACTTTTTACTTTTTTTCTTGATTTTATTTGAATAACTTCCTGCCCTTTCTCTAACCTTCCTGCATGCTGCATGTTTTCTCCGTCTTCCAGAAAAAACTGTTTCCTAGACTTCCTACTTTCTAACTAATTAGCCAACGGGATCTACCGAAGGCAAAAAGAAAAAAAGCTTAATATGCGCTGCCCTCCAGCAGCAATGAGCTGAAATCACCGGGGCACAGATTATGAACTCAGCTGAAAAGTACATGAAGTACCGGAGAATACGGGCTGATATAAACGATCGCAAACTAATTAATTTGTTCTGGTGGAACGATTTTGTGAATATAACAGCGGCCGTGCGCAGGACGCAGCTGGAGTATTTGAGTCATTACCGCTGCGTCCCCTCTGCTCATAGAACGCCCGCAAAGCTGAGTCCATAAATCAAGGTTCAAGGTAACTTTATTAATACCCACAGGTAAATTTGATTTGCCATGTGACACGAGAATTAGCGCCCAGGTTACACACACAGTCACAAAACACACACATCAATGAAAAATGACGTCATATATGTGGATACTGGATCTTTTTTCAGGTGTCCCGCAGTTTGAATTTTTAGGAAACCCACATCTTGATTCTGGGATTAAAAATGTGTTGTAATTACCGCGTTACTGACAATTGTACCGAGTAAATATTACCATTTTTTTTTCCCTGTAATGCCTTACATTACCATTTTACAGCAAAAAGCAATGCATTACAGTAATTAATTACTTTTTTATCGCGAACTCCCAACACTGCCCATAATGCATTGCTGCATGGGAGTTTTGAGAAGACGGAGCAATGGCCCAAGTCTTTCTGAAAAATGTGCATTTTCAAACGAAAGAAGTAGACTTTAGGATGATTAATGACATTTATCCATGCGCTGAATGTTTTAGGCTACGATTCAATGAAAACAGCGATGAATGTAAACTTTGTCAAGTAAGTGTTCGAAAGTCGTTGAAGATTTTCCAAAAAGTAGCACAAACAGCGACCAGCATCCCGACATGTCTCTTGGTCGAAGGCCCCGTCCCCATCCGCCACACTTGTATGCTACGCATACTGCACACTTCCTCCAAGTGCACTTCACAGAAGTCCGTAGGGCACCGTGCAAGTACTGGGACTGGGCCTGATGGACCAGCACGCTACTCTGAAGTTGCAGGTGCAGTCTTGTGGCCGCATGGGGGCGGTGGGGTCTGAGTGACCTTTCGTTGACCCTGTAAGGAATTGTTTTAGCACAAACTGGCTCAAAAACAGATTTAAAAACCAACTTCACTGCAGAAATTAACATGTTTAGCCTGGTTAAAACCTTTCAGGTCCATCTTTATTGTGATGACAACCCTGAGGAGTTAAATTATTTCATAACTCTTCAGTTTAGACATAATTAAATCTTGATTATGAATATTTAGGGGCGTGTCTGTTTGACAGGTAGCAGATGAGCTGTCGGTGCTAGGGCCTTGCCTCCTTGCTGCAGGGAAGGCCTCAGCCTCGTGTTAAGTGTTGCAAGCCAGAGGGTGGCCCGATGGCTAAAGCCGCGGTTTTCTGGCTAAAAGAACCCACCAACCTATGTTGGCTCATTTAGCTCGTAGCTACAGCTGCTCAGGGTTCGGTGGGTGTCGAACTTCTGTCCCCACCCTCACCGCCCCGCTCTCATCTCCATTCTTGTCACGTCCAGGCGTGACAACACAGGTGCAGATGGCGGTGGTGGGAGCCGCCCACAGGGCTCCGATTCAGCTCTTCAGAAACCGACGGTGTGGAGGCTTCATCTATTTAGTCACTGGTAGTGAGGAGAATTATTTGTCCGTGTTAGTTTTAGATGTAAGTATCTGTGATGTCTGCTGTTCAATAATTGTGAATTTTATTGTATGTTTCTTTTCTTCTTTGATCAGCGGGCTCATCGACCACCACTGGAACATGGATCACGGCCTTTTGGGGGTCAGAGAGACTGGACTGAAACTCTTACAGCTGCTGTTGTTTTGAGAACTAGACCAAAGTCTTGCTTCGCAAGGTTTATTAAATGTATTATTACATAATATTTATTGAGTCTGGCTTGCCAGGCTAGTTGTTATGTCTCCTTGTCGTTTGCATCTGACCTAAAACACAAAGGCTGAAGAAGAGCCGAGGCACCAGGTCGGTTCAGCACATCAG